>NC_056731.1:388870393-389105393 GCF_019279795.1 Protopterus annectens | reverse complement strand
GGAAAAATTTTTTTTTTTTGGGGGGTTTTTTTTTTTTTTTTGGGGTTTTAAAAAAATTTTGGAAAAATTTTTTAAATTTTGGGGTTAAAAAAAAATTTTTGGGTTTTTTTTTTTTTCCCCTTTTTTCCCTTTTTTTTGGGGGGGGCCAAAAAAATTTTTTAAAAAGGGAAAAATTTTTTTTTAAAAAAAAATTTTAAAATTTTTTCCCCCCTTTTTTTTTTTGGGGTTTTTTAACTTTTTTCCTTTTTGCCACATTTTGGGTTTTTTTTTTGGGTTTTTTTTAATTTCCTTTTTTTTTTTTTTACGGGTTTTTTAAAATTTTTTTAAAAAATTTTTAAGGTTTTGGGAAAAAAAATTTTTTGGGGGTTTGGGGGGCCCCCCCCCCCAAAAAACCCCCTTTTTTTCCCAAAAAAGGGGGTTTTCTTTGGGGGGGGGAAAAAGGGGGGATTTTGGGGGGGCCCCCCCCCGGGGGGGGTTTTTTTCCCCTTTTTTTTTGGGGGGGGCCCGGGGGAAAAAATTTGGGGCCGGGGAAAAAAAAACCCCCGGGGGGGAAAAAAAAATTTTTTGGAAAAAAAGGTTAAAATTTTTTTTAAAAAACCGGTTTTTTTTTTTTAAAAAAAAATTTCCCAAAAAATTTTGGGGGAAGAACCCAAATTTTTTTTGGAATTTTTGGGGGGGGGCCCCGGGGTCCTTTTTTTTTTTTAAAAAAAAGGTTGGGGGCCCCCCCTTTGGGGGGGAATTTTTTTTTGGGGGGGGAAAAAGGGAAAAATTTTCCCAAAAAGGGGGGGAAAAAAAAGGGGGGGGGGGGTTTTTGGGCCCCCTTTTTTTCCCTTTTTCCCCCCGGGGGGGGGGAAAAAAAAAAATTTAACCCCCGGGGGGCCTCCCGGGGGGTTTTTGGGGGGGGCCCCCCGGGGGGGGTTCGGGGGGAAGGGTTTTTTAAAAAATTAATTTTTGGAAAATTTTCCGGCCCAAAAAAATTTTTTTGGGGGTTTTTCCCCCCCCGGGGGGTTTTTTTTGGTTTTTTGGGGGGGGGGGCCCCCCAAAAAAAAACCCCCCCCCCTTTTTTTCCCCCCCCGGGCCCCCGGGGTTTTTTTAAAAAAGGGGGAAAACCAAGTTTGGGGGGAAAAAAAAAAAAAAAAGGGGGTTTTTAAAAAATTTTCCCAAAAAATTCCCCCCTTTTCTTTTTTCCCCAAAAAAAAGGGGGGGGGGTTTTTTAAAAAAGGTTTTTTGGGGGTCTTTTTGGGGCCCCCCGGAAAATTTTTTTGGGGCCCCCGGGAAAAAACCAAAAAAAAAAAAGGGGGGAAAAAAATTTGGGGGGGTTTTTGGCCCCCCAAAAAAAGGGGCCCAAAAAAAGGGGGGAAAAAAAACCCCCCTTTTTTTTGGGAAAATTTTTTTGGGGGGGCCCCTTTTTTGGGGGGAAAAAAATTATTGGGGAAAAGGGGGGAAATTTTTTTTTTTTTAAAAAAAGGGGGGTTTTTTCCCCCGGGGGGGGTTTTTTAAAAGCCCCCCTTTTTTTTTTTTTTTGGGTTTTTTTTTGGGCCCTTTTGGGGGGGGTTTTTTAAAAAAAAAAAAGTTTTTTTTTGGGGGGGGGGAAAAGGGGGGAAAAAAGGGGGGGGGGGGGTAAAGAAGGGGGGGGGGGGTTTGGGGGTAGTCGGAGGATCCGGCGGCATAATGTACGCAAAATCAGAACCGAAAAACTGTTCTGCAAACTCCGACCGACGCCTAAGCGTTCGTCGGTTGAAAGAAGCACAGGCGAACAGGCTGCTACGTCGTGGGCTGGGCCTAAACAAGGCAGACAATAAGAGTGGAAATCTTTATGAGGTATTTGTTTCCCACAGGTTAAACAATTATTAACTTTTTCTGACATCGGCTGAGGCAAGAAAGAGTCCCCAGCGGGTACTTAGCTTTAGAAGTCTTGAGTAGTATTCGGTAGAAGTAATCTCTGGATCTGACCGACCGGCACTTGCGAACAGCTTCTGCTTCGGGCGCCACGCGGCAAGAAAGACTGAGGAAAATGGCGTCGGCTGATGCTTTTATACCCGAAGACCAACAGAGATGACGTCGGGTGAAGTGCGACATCAGCCGAAGCCGGACCCGGACTTTGGAATCCGGCCGACTGAAGGGCTGCCTGACGACAGGACAACCCAGTTGTTATGACTGCAGATGCATCCATGAAGGACATCTGCTTGAGGGTGAGCATTTTGAATTTTGGGATCACCAGAAAGGTGTTTAGAATGGATGGATCGAGGATGGGGCGCCAGGTGCCCTCTTTTCTGGGCACCAGAAACAATCTGGAGTAGAAACCTTGGCCTATCTGTTCTGCAGGAACGTGCTCTACTGCCCTCATAGAGAGCAGGGAAATGATTTGCTTTTGAGCCTCTGCTCACTGGTCTGGTGGTAGATCTGGGAACCCTTTTGGGGTTGGAAGGGTGTGAAAGAAAAATTTGTATCCCTGAGACACTTATGTTCAGAACCCAGTGGTCACTGGTAATTGGTGCCCAGGTGTTTGCATGAAGGGAGAGTTTTTCTCCTAGGGGTAAAGTGAAGGTGGGCAGAGGGAGGTGGTGGGGGAGGTGAGTCATTGTGAGTTCTTACCATAAGGGGGTGGCTTAGTACTCCCTGGTTTTGAAGTGGAGGTAGTCCACTGCTTAGTTCTCTGCATTCCCTGTGGCTGCTGTCTGGGGTGTCTGGTTTCCCGGGACCTAGGCTGGACTGGCTTAGTGGGAGCAGGAAAGGACCAGTGTTTGGTGGGACAATGCGTGCTGAACCTGGGTGGTTGGACCTGCAAGACATCGTTAACTGTTTGCATAGATTTTGCTTTTTTAAGACCTCTTCTGCCTTAGAGCAAAATAAGTTACCTTTGTGCAAGGGGGCATCCAACAATTTAGATTTGACATCGTCTGGCAGGGGCTGTTCCTTAAGCCATGCATGCCTTCTAAAGACAGATCCAGTAACTGCTGGACTGCAAGAAGCTTTTAGGGTGTCAAAACCACAGTGCAAGTTGTGTTTAGTTACTTGATTTGCAGAGTGCATTAACTCTTGTAATTCTTTAGATTCCGCCCAAGCAGAAAAGGAAGACATTTTTTGTTTGAGGAGTTCCAGGGTATGTTCCTGAAATTTCAGCATATGGAACAGCCAATTTAGTGCCCCGATAGCAAGAGTAGCTGAAGTGTATACTTTTTTACCCCATCTGCCTATTGCTCGGGATTCCCTATCTGAGGGGGTGGGATTCTTAGCAGAGGTTGCTTTAATCCCTTTAGGCCCTTGAGAAATTACCTCAGGGTCAGCAGTAGGATTTTTTAAAAGACATTTGTGTGAGTCAGGGACTCTTATAGTACCTGTATGATTTTCTGGCTGCAGGAGGAAGGGTGTCAGGCATCAAGCTGGATTCCAGGAAAACATCCTCCATAACATTCAGGACTGGGGGGATGGCTAAGGGTCTGTGCTATCAAAGATCTAGGAATTCCCGGAGTCTCTTTTTAGACTGAGGGTAGTCTTGACTCTCCCATTGGCTTTTCTCCCTATGCAGGGTTTCCCCAAAGGAAAAATCCTCTGGGGGAGAGGCCGAAGGAATGGAATCCTCTGCATCAGAATCCTCATAAGTAGAGAGTGGTTGCATGTCTTCATATTCAGATGCATCAGAGTCTTATTACTCTTGTTCAGACAAAACTACAGGGGACAGATCTGTTTTCCTTTTGGAGGGGGTAGCTTGGCTTCCCCTGATCAGCATGATACGATCTTCTGCCATTTTAAGCATTTGAGACGAAGGCAAGGAAGCAGGTGCCTGAGAGTAGGTTGTCAGTTTTTTGGGTGTGGTTCGTACCCTGGGTCTTAGAAACTCGGTTGTTTTTGAAAGAACGGTAGTCGCGAAAGAAGATGTCGATTTGTGTTGAGAATCGGTAGTGCTAAGGACTTCCTTGGAAGCCGGTGCCTGCTCAGCGGCTCCGGACCCATCCAAGGTAGAGACTACCACAGGATCCTTAGTCGAAGAAGAGTTTTGTGCCATACCGGACTCCGAAAGGGTTTCGCAGCGGCCTGTGAATCCACAGAAGCGGGCATCAGGGGCTGTGAAAGCTCCTCACTGAGGACCAGAGAACTGAAGACTAGCTTAACGGAAGCGTTGTCGGAAGGTTTGGACCTGTGTGGTCTGTGTCTGCCTTTATCTTTACGATTTTTCAGAAGATCTGCTGTTGGATGGCTTACCGAAGCCATATCGGAATTCGAGGACTGTAAGCGAAAATATCTGGCTACAATAAGGGCCCGACGATGGATAGTTTTGGTGTTGAACAAAGCACAGAGGCAATAACGGGGGACGTCGTGGTCTGGGCCTAAACAAGTGATGCAGTAAGAATGGAAGTCTCGGTGTGGTATTTGCTTTCCACAGGTGAGACAATTATTAACTTTTTCTGACATCGGTTAGTGCAAGACAAAAGGATCCCCAACAGGGTACTTAGCTTTAGAAGACTTCAACTTCAATTCGGTAGACGAAACTCAGGTAGCGGTTGACCGGCACCCGTGCAAACTGCTTCTGCTTCAGGCTCCATGGCAAGAAAGACTGATATAATGGCGTTGGCTGCCTTACTGACAACCTGATGTCAGTCCTGAAGCGACAGCAATCGACGCAGAAATACTAAGTCTCTGGTATTCGGGCTGGCCGAGGGCTACCCTGGCAGGAATAACCCAAATGTGATGACTGCAACAAGGAAACACGAACATCATCAAAAATGCTGTCAAACATTCAGAAACTTCACGTATCAGACATATATTTTTCATTATATTGCACTGCCATGATGAAAAGACAAGTTGTTTGTTTAGTCCGCCTTCTATACTGGACATCTTTCAGCTGTCCACAATGCTTTTTTGCACATCTCACCACCAATCATAGGCCTTACTGAGGCAATGTGTGGTGTTATATTGTACTATCTACTAAAAATCTACACCATTTATCCATTACTCTTTCAATGAAAAATACTTAATTTGATGGGCATGCTCCTACTTCCTTCCTTCTTTGTCTTTCCTTTTGAGCTGTATGCTACCACACATGCCACTAAGATTCTCATAAGAAACCTATAGTCATACTCACTTTTCTTTTGTCCCCTTTAATATAGTAGCAGGACTTTTGTGCAGCTCCATGACTAACTTGATATCCTTATCCTCATATAGGAACCAGAACTGGATACAGTACTCCAGTTGGTGCCTTAGACTATGTATCTATAAGAGGAGGATATAATCACTTTGTTCCCAAACACCTGTTTCCCTAAGAACACAGCCCAGCATCTTACTGACTATTAATAAAGCTTTCTCATGCTTTACCTGGTGGTTCATTTCTGCTTTTGTCATAATTCTAACATCTTTTTCTTGGCATGCATGTTCAGGGTCACATGGTCAACTATGTACATCTCCACAGATCTTTCTGAAGACTTCCACCCCATCCTCCTCTGTTCTGTCTTACATCCATTCAGAAAAAGGTTACTTACTCATCCTTCAGCTCATGTGGTCAACCTCCTTCCTACTCCAGTTCTTTTCAATTTTTCTATCATTCTCCTCCAAGGGATTAAGTCAATATATACAACAGCTGGGCTTCCTTATAACATTTCAGCATAATCCATTCACTAAATTGAAATCAGGGTGAACTTGTGTGATCTGTTTTCCACAAACCCATGACAGTACTTAATCTGATGTCTGCTGTTCCCTAAAAGACTAGCTAACCTTTTTCTAAGATCTTCTCAATATTTTTCCTGCTATCAAGGTCAGGCACACGACTCTCTAATTTGCTAGGTCAATTATGGATCCTCTCTTGTCCAGTAGCAGTATCATGCTATTCTTGACGCCTTCCAGAACCTCACCACTGTTGTGAAACCAGCTGAATAGTTCTGTTAGGGAATCTGTAAGTGCACCTCACACTTCTTAAATTATACTGGAGATACAATGTCAAGACCCTGTGTCCTCCCTTAAGTCCTTCAGTTTCCATTCTGCAATTTCTCTTTACATGTGTCTATCAAGATCTCTTCCCTCTCTCCCTTCTCCTCACAAGCTGGAAGTCTCCTCTATTTTGAGAATCTGGAAGTGGATCTTTCCTTGAGTTACTCCTCACCAGTGACCAATTTACTCAACCCTGTTGTGATATTCTTTCCCATATATATCTAAAAAAATCATGTCTTCCCTATCTGTGATCTACCACTAGATCTTTCTTAAGATTTGTTTCTGTCCTCCTTGCTGTCTTTTTAGCCCTTTCTGTAGCTTTATTCTCTTCCTACCCGCCTTCCTTTATCTCCGCTTATGTCATAAAATACTCCTCTTTTGCACTGCCTTTTTACATACCCTGAACTAAACTAGTATATGTCTTCTCCTAACTTTGCTCTTTTATCCTAACACCTTTTACATAGTTGTTTAAATGCTCCTCTTTATCCAAAGGCTGTCTGTTCCTTGTATTTACCTATTATACTGTGGTCTCACAGAGTTCTCTTTAACTACATGAACTCTTTCTGTTCCTACCATTTTTTGCTTTCACTGTCAGCATGACATCCCTTTCACTCATGGTAAATCAGACCGCTGCACAGCAAATTAAATGTGAGAAAATGACTTCAGCTAAACAACAAATTCAAAATTTGTTTTTCACGTTCAGTTGAAAAGATTGCCACACATTTAGTATTTTTGACTTTCAGAAACAGGTAATTATGATTCAGCTTGCTGGCACTCAAAAATGTCACACCTAATTATTTATCAGTATTAATGAGTTACTCTAGCAATACATTTTGTATTTAACTCTAGTTCTGTGGCCTAAGCTACAAATAAAAAAGTTGTAGACATACCAGCTTACTTATTCGGTGAACAAATAAAAGTAAGAGAGAATAAAGTCTTCCACCATAGCAAACTTCTTTTTCCTGCTGTCTTAAGGACTTTTATCCATTTCTTTACATATGTATTACCTAAACTTTTAAGTTCAACATAGTGTATCCCTCAGCTCTCATCTTTTTTGTCTCATAAATTTTTGAAAACATTAAATAGTCCTCTCATTCTAGAAAAGGTACTTTGTCCTCAAATACCTCAAAAATCATTTATCTATCCATCCATCCTTTGTTGACTAGCGTAGTCCCAGTAGGCTAGTGACCTCCTTTCAGAGGAGATTCAAGATGGCATTTATACTACTATAAGAATGTTGGCCAGGTCATCGAGGATGTTGTCCTACTTTTTTTGATAGAAACCAATGAATCTTTTACATCCATCTAAGCTACCACTAACTGAAGCAGATGGTACCTCAATTTAATGTCTCAACCAAAACACAACACATTCAGGAGTGCAGCACCCCCTCTTATGCTGCACTGGAGTGTCAGCAGTGCAGCTACCTGTTGTAAGAACAGAACTTTTAACCTTCTGCACCAAAGTTGAGTGTGCTTCCTGTTGGGTCAATGATGCAAACTGCTGCTCCTCCAGTTAATTTGCCCTTTCTGTCCTGCTGAAATTACAGTTGCATGATGATACTCAATCACAGACGCTGTTATAATAAAATCACTGTTGTCGTAACAAATGGGACATTCTTGCAGGTGGACATCAGTCTTCTGGGTAGAGGTCAGAATTCGAGAGTCATCTATTATCCCGATACCAAGCTCAAGATAACTTTCTACACACTAAGGATACTAAGATAAACACCTTGTACAAAATAGAATAACCAGTTATTTTTTTAAGAGTAGAGAGTTACTGACAAATGTTCCTGAACCCTAGTCAAAACTGTGAGAAGATGTACTACAGAACCTGAGCAAGAAGGAAAAACACAGCAGTAACCTATCACCCAGGACAACTCCCAGGATGACACAATGCAATACACGTGTATGATCCTCTCCTAAAATGGAGATCCCCAGTATATTATTGTATACAATGTCACTACCTGCTACTACTGTAAGAACTGTCTTCTAGAAGCATTGTTATACAAGATTATTGGTCTTCTCTCACTTGACCAATTTATTCTGTTCTAGTCTTTTTACCATTTTTGAATGTCTGTACTATTTATTTCTTTATTGCATTATACAATTTTCTTTCTACCAACAAAATAGTTTACTAACAATGGAGCTTTTCTCCCCGGGCCTCCGTTGAAAAAGGGTTTTATGCCCAGTCGGACTCTCCTGGTAAATACATGTAAAATAAAAAAAAAAAAAAAATACATAAATAAAAAAAAATGTAACCAAATAGATACATGAGGTTACCTAGAAGTCTACTCTTACAGCACACCTTGCAAGGATAATGCAAATTTTCTAAGGAAAAGACAGGACGCAGTGAAAGGTGAATGGGAGTACCTACTGCAGCAATAAGCCTATTTATTAAACACCTGGGTACTATCACCTAACTATACCAGAGTGAGGGAGGAAGGATTCTTTATACGCTGGATGTCCACAGAAAACGCTGATATTATCTTGACAGAAGTAAAAATTTCAGAAACTCTAATTTATTCATTTCTTATGAAGATATATATATAAAAAAAAATAACCTGTATTGAAGCAGACTATTTCCTTTTGTTATACTCACCACATGAAGGCTATTCCTTGCAGGGTGGGGGCACACTCTGAGTTTTCCAAAAAGCCTCTAAAGAAGTATTCTAGAAGCAACAACTTGGTCCTCTGTACATAGCTTTTACAAAGTAGATTCCTTTTCCAGGTTTAGAGGAGGCTTTGTCATGACCATTCTCCAGGAATCCTCATTTTCACTTACTCAGTATACGCTATGGTAGCATACATAACTAAGGCTTCTGCTACAGTAATCAAATGAACATTGTACAGTTGTTAATGATCACTGCCACTACCTCCCCACCCCCCTGTTTGTTGGACTGATTGCCAGGGAGTTGTCACGAAAGCTCTGAGGGACCTACCCTCCAACTGTTGATTTTTTCTTCTCTGTTCAAGCTCCCATCTGTTTCAGTGCATAGTAGGAGTCCTTACGCTTCAGAAGCTGGCAGGCTGTTTATATCCTATGCAAGATATAATCCATGTAGCTAAAGCTACTACAGCCGTGGTCATTTGGGCATCTGCTGTTACAGTAAAGTTTACTTTCACAACTCTACTTTCAAACACTTTCTCTGCTTTTTGAAGACTGTGAGAGGAGGAGGGTTATCTTGCAATTTAGAAAGTACAGTTGTGTACACTTAGTGTATTCACTGTTGCAGTCATCACATTTGGGTTATCCTGCCAGGGGTAGCCCTCAGTCAGCCCAAATACCAGAGGTTTAGTATTTCTGCATTGGTTGCTGTTGCTCCAGCACTGATGTCAGGTTGTCAATGGTATAAAATCAGGCAGCCGACGCCATTACATCAGTTTTTCTTGCCCTGTCAGGAGCCCCCAAATAGGGAGCTAGGTTATGGTGGAAGAACACCACCAAAAGAAAGTAACTACCAAAAATTCCCTGTAAGGAGAGAGAGAGAGAGAGAGAGAGAGAGAGAGAGGTAAGGGGGAGGGAAGGAAGAACAGGACCGGACCGCAACAGTGAATACACTCGAACATCTACATTTATGGTAAGTGTACACAAATGTACTATGTTCTTCGTGTTTCACTGTTGCAGTCATTACATTTAGGTCGATTCCCAAAGATGAAGAAAAGGGTGGAGGCAGTCAAGAAGACTGGGGGCTGGCTAGGATGCCCTGCAAGACTGCGGTGGCAAAGCCTGCCCAGGATTTGGAGAAGATAGGCAGGTAGTAATTCTTGGTGAAGGTATGAAGAGATGTCCATGTTGCAGCCTCCAGGATGTCCCTGGTGGGGACCCCTCCGAAAAAAGCTGCAGAGGTGGAGGTTGCCCTGGTGGAATGTGTCCTGACCTCCTTTGGAGGCGGTTTCCCATGCTGTTTGCAGCAGAAATGGATGCAGTGTGCTATCCATTGGGAGATTGTTTGTTTGGATATGGCCTTGCCCTCTGCCCTTGCTGCGAAGCTGGCTAGCAATTGATCAGTTTTTCTAAAAGATTTAGTCCTGTCCAGATAGAATCTGCACTGTCTGTGCACATCTAGAGAGTACAGAATCCTTTCCTCCATGTTTTGTGGGTTAGGGAAAATGGTGGGCAAATGAATGGATTGGTTGAGAGCCACACTGGACACCACTTTAGGCATGAAAGATGGGTTAGTCTTGAGGGAGACCCTGTCAGCATGGAAAATGATAAAGGCCTCTACAGCCATGAGTGCTTGTACCTCTGAAACTCTTCTAGCTGAAGTGATGGCCAGAAGCAAGGCTGTCTTCCAAGAGAGAAATTTTAACTCTGCTGAAGCTGCAGATTCAAAAGAGGGTAGGGTGAGCTTTTCCAACACAAAGTTAAGGTCCCAAGCTGGGGTAGGAGCTCTTCTGCATGGCCTTGAGTTCTTAGCCCCTCTTAGGAACTGTTTGATGAGAGGGTGTGAGAAGAGAGGTGGCTCTATGCTGCAATGAGCAGAGATGGCAGAGGCATGAATTTTAATAGAAGAGAAGGATAGACCCCTGTGTAGTAGGTCTGCCAGATAATCCAGGATGAGAGGTAGGGAGGGCTGTGCCGTTCTGGCTCCCTTAGCCTGGATCCAGGTGCAAAATGTTTTCCACTTGTCAGCATAGGATTTTCTAGTGCTGGGGCATCTGGCCTCACATATAACAAATAGGACTTGTTTGCGTAGGCTGGCAGCGTGAGGAGAGGTCAGGGAATAAGCCAGGCTGCCAGATTGAGGGTCTGCAAATGCGGATGCATGAATTCTCCATTTATCTGGGTCAGGAGTGTTGGGATCTGAGGTAGGTGTCATGGTGGCAGGGGTGACCAGTGCTGGCGTGGTCAGTCTGGGGCAATCAGGATTGCCCTCGGTTTTCCTCCCTTATTTTGAGCAGTACCCTTGAAATGAGTGATAGAGGGGGAAATGCACAGGCCGAGAGGTTTACCCACTGGAAGGATACAACATCCACTTTTCAGGCCTTGCTGTGAGGTTCCCTGGTGCAGAATTTGATGAGCTGATGATTGGAGTGGGAGGCAAAGAGGTCGACTTTCGGGGTGCCCCATTTCTGGGTTACAAGGGTGAAGGTTCTGTGGTCTAGCTGGCACTTGTGTGGGTCTAGCAGGTTTCTGCTTAAGTTGTCTGCCAGAGAGTTGAGAGCGCCTGGCAGGAATTGTGCTAGCAGGTGTAGTTGCATGGCTGAGGCCATGTGCCAAAGGGTCATGGCAAGCCTGCAAAGAGGATAAGAATGAGTCCTTCCCTGCTTGTTGATATACCACATCACTGTGGTGTTGTCTGTTTTGATCAGTAGAGGCCCCTGGGGAGAGTAGGGGTCTGAAAGCTGTCAGGGCGTGCTAAACAGCTAGCATCTCTTTTTGGTTGATGTGCAGATGTATTTGATTTGGGCTCCAATGGCCTTGAATGTACCTGCCATCCAGGTGTGCACCCCAGGCATAGTCTGATGCATCTGTGGTGAGGGTCTGGGCGATGTGGGGTTGTGAAATTGGAAGTCTCTTGTTGTGGTTGCATGCTGCTGCCCACCAAAGAAAATCTTTCCTTAGACAAGGTATCACTGGTATGTCAGTTTCCAGGTCTTGAGAGTGTTGGCACCAAAGGCTTTTTAGGTACTATTGTAGTTTCCTCATATGTAATGAGTAGAATGCAGGAGGCCATGAACCCTAGAGCTTGCAGGATTTTCCTTGCAGATAACTGGGTTCTGGTGGCTGGTTGATAGAAGTAGCCTGTCGGGTAGGCTTGATTTTCTGGAGTAAGAATGCCATCTGGGGTGCTGTGTCCAGGCTTGCTCCCAGGAATACAATTTTTTGTGTGGGGACTAGTTTTGATTTATTTTCGTTGATAGTGTACCACAGGGCGGTCAGTAGGTCCTTTACAAAAGTCAGGTGCTGTAGCAGCTTTTTCTGACTGTCGGCCTGAATCAGGTAGTAGTCTAAGTATGGGTAAATTTGAATATTTCTTTGTCTGCAAAAAGCAATGGCGGGAACCAGACATTTTGTGAAAATTCTTGAAGCAGTGGATAAGCCAAAGGGAAGTGCAGAGAAATGAAAGTGCATAGATCCTGCCTTGAAACACAGGTATTTCCTGCATGATTCCCTGATTGGTGTAGGTAGGTGTCTTTTAGATCTAGGGTTGCTAACCAAGCATCCTTGGAAAGCATTGGTAGAAGCTGCTGGAGGGTGAGCATTTTGAATTTTGGTATGACCAGAAAGGTGTTTAGAATGGATAGATCGAGGATGGGACCCCCATGGGCCCTCTTTTCTGGGTACCAGGAAAAGTCTGGAGTAGAAACCTTGGCCTATCTGTTCTGCAGGAACATGCTGTATTGCCCTCATGGAGAGCAGGGGACGGACTTGCTTTTTGGCCTTTGCCCACTGGTTTGGAGGAAAATCTGGGAACCTTTTGGGGTTGGCGGAGTGTGGAAATAAAATTTGTATCCCTGGGACACTATGTTGAGGACCCATCGGTCGTTGGTAATGGTGGCCCAGTTGCTTGCGTAGAAGGAGAGTTTTCCTCCTAGGGGCACAAGCAGATGGGCAGAGGTAAGGGGTGGAAGTGTAAAGTCATTGTGAGTTTTTACCATAAGGGGGTGGCTTTGCACTCCCTGTTTTTGAAGAGGAGGAATTCCATTGCTTAGATCTCTGCATTCCCTAGGGCTGTTGTCTGGGGGGGGGTCTGCTTCCCCTGGGTCTGGGCTGAGCTGACCTGGAGGTGGTAGGAAAGGACCATTGCTTGGAGGGGCAAAGCCTACTGAACCTCAGTGGGTGGACCTGTAAGAACTCTGTCTGCATTGATTTAGCTTTTTCTTCCATCTTTTTTAAGACCTCTTCTGCCTTGGTGCCAAATAAGTTGTCTTTGTTCAAGGGTGCGTCCAATAATTTGGATTTGACATGGTCTGGCAAGGTCTGTTCCTTAAGTCAAGCATGCCTTCTAAGGACAGAACCAGTGACTGCTGCCCTGCAAGAAGCTTCTACGGCGTCAAACCACATTGTAAGGTGGGATTAGTTACTTGACTTGCAGAATGCATCAACTCTTGTAATTCTTTATTTTCTGCACAAGCAGAAAAAGAAGATATTTTTTGTTTGAGGAGTTCCACAGTATGTTGCTGATATTTCAGCATGTGGAACTGACAATTTAATGCTTTAATAGCAAGAGTAGCAGAGGTGTACAGTTTTTTACCCTATCTGCCTAATGCTTGGGAATCCCTATCTGAGGGGGTGAGATTCTTAGCTGAAGTTGCTTTGATTCCTTTATGTCCTTGAGAGATGACCTCAGAGTCAGCAGTAGGATTTTTGAAAATAAATTTGTGAGAGTCAGGGACTCTATAATACCTGTCAGGTTTCCTGGGAGCAGGAGGAAGGGTATCAGGAGTCATATAGGATTCCATAAAAACATCATCCACAACATCCAGGACAGGAGGAATGGCCAAAGGTCTGTGCTGTGGTAGATCTAAGAATTCCCCGAGTCTCTTTTTTGACTGAGGATAGTCCTGACATTCCCATTGGAAATCCTCCCTTAAAGTATGTAGGATTTCCCCAAATGAAAAAAAATCCTTGGGTAGAGAGGCAGAAGAAATGGATTCCTCTGCATCAGAGTCCTCATAAGCAGAGAGGGGCTGCATATCTTCATATTCAGGTGCATCAGTCTCGTCGGACTCCTGTTCAGATAAAACTACTGGGGACAAGTCTCTTTTTATTTTGGAAGGGGTAGCCTGGCTTTCCCTAATAAACATAATAAGGTCTTCCACCATTTTAAGCATTTGAGACTTAGGCAAAGAAGCAGGTGCCTGAGCTTGTGTCGTCGGTTTTTTGGGTGTGGTACGTACCCTGGGCCTTAGAATCTCGGTTGTTTTAGAAAGAACTGAAGACGCGAAAGAAGTCGTCTGTCTGTGATGGGTATCGGTAGTGCAAAGTACTTCCTCGGAAGCTGGTGCCTGCTCAGCAGCTCCGGACCCATCCAAGATAGAGACATCCACAGGATCCTTAGTCGAAGAGTCATCTCGCGGCATACCGGACTCCGAAAGGGTCTTGGTAGCAGCCTGCAAATCCACTGAAGCGGGCATCAGGGGCTATGAAAGCTCTGCACTGAGACCAGAGAACTGATGACTAGCTTAACAGAAGTGTTGTCGGCAGTTTTGGACCTGTGCAGTCTGTCTCTGTCTTTATCCTTACGTTTTTTTCGGAAGATCGGTAGTCGGATGGCTTACCAAAGCCATATCGGAATTCGAGGACCGAGAGCGAAAAAATCTAGCTACAATAAGGGCCCAACAATGTATAGTTCTGGCATTGAACAAAGCATAAAAGCAACAGCGGGGGACGTCGTGGTCTAGGCCTAAACAGATGACGCAGTAAGAATGGAAGTCTCAGTGTGGTATTTGCTTTCCACAGACGAGACAATTGTTAACTTTTTCTGACATCGGTTAGAGCAAGAAAAAAGGATTCCCAACAGGGTACTTAGCTTTAGAAGACTTCAACTTCAATTCAGAAATGAAAACTCAGGTAGTGGCTGACCGGCACTCGTGCGAACTGCTTCTGCTTCTGGCTCCTTGGCAAGAAAGATTGATGTAATGGCGTCGGCTGCCTTATTTTATACCACTAACAACATGACGTCAGTGCTGGAGCGACAGCAAATGATGCAGAAATACTAAGCCTCCGGTATTCGGGCCAACTGAGGGCTACCCCTGGCAGGATAACCCAAACGTGATGACTGCAACAGTGAAACACAAAGAACATCAGAGATTCTTACTGAATGGCACATTTATTTTCAGCTTTTGTTTGTGGTGACAGGAAGTTATGGGTTGGTGAATGAGAAATATGCTTGACTTTTCCAACTAACAGTGAAAAAAGCTACCCCTTTGCTGACTTTGAGGGAACATGGGCGAAATTCTTGGCTAGGCTTATAAGCGTCTCTGGGCCAATAGCCTAGTACCATCCTATGAACCTATGTTCTTCTGAAGGATCACTGATGCAGTTCACTCACAATAAATGGAAGATTAACATGAAGTAAGCTGGTATCATAGGTTCATAGCTTCATAGATTAGTACTAGGCTAACTGCACTTCCGGGTCATTTTAAGCCTAGCCAACTGCCCCATATGAGAATCAAACTCTGCACCTTGTGTCTAGAAGGTAAACACCTTAACCGTTATGCCAACCTCCCACCTCATATGTTCATAGATTAGTACTAGGCTATCACAGTCTAGACGTGGTGAACGGGTCTGGCATGCCTAAAACCAGCTCTTCTTTTATGGTGATTGTCCAGATTGTCCAGCAGGACAGGTAGCTTTCATCCTTCTAAGTTGGGAACTGCTGATTGAGAGCCCAGTGTCTGTTATTCTTAAAGTGTATTAGTTCTGGTTTAGGCACTTGGGCTTCAGGCCAGTTATTTTACATTAAGAAGGTTTGTGGTCTGCACTCTTGTGGGAGAAGAGGCTGGACTCTGCCCTTCTGAGCTGGGAATTTCTGGTTAAAGGTTTATAGTGCCTGAATATTTGAACTGTATCTTACTGAAATTGGTACACCTTGTTTGTTGTAGCATAGACTAGATCCAGGTCTGCTGAATACAGCTTTGTTTATATGCTTGTTGTTTGTTTGCTTGTTATTTCCCTGGAACGCTAATTCCACCTAATACGCGGCTTCTCAGCGCTTCTGTGGCTCACTAGTGATATCTGCATTGCTTACTGTACTTATTTCCTTGTTTCACTTGAAAGAAAGTTACTGTTTGTCGTTTTTGCATTTAAGTTACCTGTAACACATTGCACTTAACTTACCTCGCACTTGCTCACTAAAGCAATTATATAAGTCAGCACTAAAATTAAAAGCACTACACCCTCACTCCCCACTGGCCCTGGTTTTCAATTATTAAGGAATTCCCAATATTATTCTAGCATGTCCAAAGGTCAGTTGTCAATCTCCTCTCCGGTCCAGCTGGTGAATCTGGGAATCTTGAGGCAATGTTACAACTGCCTCATGTACACAGACAACCCTCTCCTCCTCCCAACAAATTCCAACACATGTGAGAGATGCAACCATATAGCCAAACTGGAGGCTAAGCTCTCTCAACTCAGTACTGGCATAACCAGTCAGGAGGAGAAGAAAACCATACTCACTACAATTCCAGTCTCACATAGACCTACCACGACAGCAAACCAAACACATAATCACACAAAAACATACTGAGGCTCTAAATAAAGATCTGCGAAGCAGCAGAGACCTCCAAAGCAGACACCCAAGCAGCGCTACCCCAAAACAAAACACGTGCAACACATATCTCACAAAGCCAGTGTGCCAAACAGTCACAGCCCTTAAGACTAAACAACACACCTGATACACTTGTAATAGGTGACTCTATCGTCAGGTACACTGACGTCCCGCTCACCAGGCTGAACAAGGAGAGGGTCACGGTGAGCAGCCTGTCGGGTGCTAGGATCCGCCACATAACACAAGCACTCAGGTCACTCCAAGGCAAGTACAAATATGACTCAGTCATTGTCCATGCTGGTGTGAATGACCTGAGGCATACCTCCCTGGACTACATGAAAAGAGACAAAGGAGCTCTCTGAGCATGTAGCCCAGGCGTATGACCCTGACCTTGAGTAGCATCTTACCCTCACCAAGAATGATGCCACAATATGAAGACAAGATGATCAATTTCAACAATTGGCTTAAGTACTGGTGTCATTCAAAGGGGATCCAATGCCTGTCAGCTTGGGATGATATGCTCCACAAGCCACGATGCTTCGCTAGGGACGGCTTGTACCTGTCACCCTGGGCTTTGGATATTGGCAAAGGCTCTTGCTACCCCCATAGTGCCTTTTTAGGCAAGGCTCAAAAGACAAACCCACCTCCATAGGTATCACAAGGGATAAGAAACTAAGAGTAATGCTACTCAACGCCAGAAGTCTAAACCTCAAGATGCACTTTTCGAAACTCTCCTTAGCATGGAGAACATCGATATCTGTGCAGTAACAGAAACCTGGTTCAGGGCTCCCGAGAGCACCCCAGCACTACCAGGTTATACCTCATACCATGCTTTTCGCCCCAAAACATGGACCGAACCACAAAGGAGGGGAGTATCGATATTCATCAAAGATACCCACACCTCCAGGTTGGTGGCAAAGCACGAAGCATCAGAGACTATCCATGTGCAACTAACAGTGGGTAAAACTGCCTTCCAGTTTATAGCCTGCTACAGACCACCCTCCCAAAACCAGGAACCCCACTCGGCCTTCCTGAGAACACTGGAAAATATGAAGGTCTCTCCAAACACCATTATATTGGGCGACTTCAACTACCCAAACATAGACTGGGAGCATTACTCTAGCTCCAACACCCTAGCCCAAAGGTTCCTAGAATTTATAAACTCAAATGCTATGGAACAACTTGTTACCACTCCCACAAGAGGGAAAACATACTGGACCTGATCATCACCAACATGGGGACTCTATGCTCCAGACCAGAAGTGTATCCCTCACTGGTAAGATCAGACCATAAACTAATCTCACTGGATATTCACATCCCGACCCCACCCCTGCCCAGAAAACCACAGTGAAAAACTTCTCTAAAGCAAATTTTACACTCCTCAAAACTGAGGTGGAATCCTTCAAAGCCCCGGGCCTGTGGAAAATACAGCCCAGACCGCAGAATCCTCTATAACGCATTCTATGAACACCTTCAGGAATGCATGGATCATCGATCCCAAATAAAACCAAGACCCAATCCTCCAAAGGCAGGCGTCCTATCTGGTGGATCCCAGCCATAAACAAACTATACAATAGAAGGAGGAAGCTACTAAATGATAAAGCAAAATCCCAAAAGGGAAGGCATCACTGATCAATATTAGCAAAACTACGGGCACACATAAAATTGTCTAAGGCCAGCTTGAGAGAAAAATTGCACAGGACACTAAGGATAATCACAAGGCTTTCTTTAGTTATGTTAGGAACCTGGGTGGTAATTCCCAGATATGCTCAGAATTAGTCCAAAATGACAAAAATACACGAACCCACAGACATTGCCAACATCCTAGCTGACAGGTTCAGCAAACTTCTCCCCTCCCCACCAAAGGGCAAATATCTATCCCAGCAGAGTGCTGCCCCTGACATCTCAGATGCTCAGGTAAGAGCCGCCTCTCCAAAGCAAAAACACAGCATCAATGGGAACAGATGGTGTCCGGCTGCGTCCTACATGAACTCAAAGAAGAGCTAAACCCAAACATAAAACTACTGTTCAATCTCAGCCTTACTACAGGATATGTGCCCAAAGAGTGGCGTACAGCAACAGTGGTCCCTCTCCATAAAGGTGGTGCCTCAACGGATCCTGGAAACTATCGCCCCGTAAGCCTGACTAGCTTGGTCTGCAAAGCTATGGAAAGGATCATCATGGACCTCATAAATAAAGATATTGGGGACCTACAAACACTGGATCCTACCCAGTTCGGCTTTGTTAAGGGCAGATCCTGCCTCTTAAACCTGGTTGATTTCTTTGAAACAGTCACCAAGGCCATTGACGGGGAAGGTGGTCCACACAGCCTACCTGGACCTCGCAAAAGCCTTCGATACAATACCCCACTCGGGCATTATAGATAAGCTCACCAGCTTAAATATAAACCCCTATGTCACTAGATGGATTGCAAACAGGCTCAAGGACAGAACCCACATGGTTAGAATTGCTGGAGCCATGTCAGACTCCAAACCAGTTACAAGTGGTGTCCCACAAGGCTCAGTCCTGGGACCTCTCTTGTTCGGTATATATTTCTCGGAGGTACAGGCCAACACGGAAGGACTGTGGCTGACCAAGTTCGCAGATGACTGCAAACTGGGTGCCATAATCGACTCTCCAGCCGACACAAGCATCCTCCAAAAGGGCCTCATAGAAACAGACAACTGGTGCCAGAGCCATGGCCTCAAGCTAAATGCCAAAAAGTGTATAGTCATCCCTTTGGCAAAACAAAGTGCCCACAAATTACCACATAGGTGGAAATCCATTAAGTACAGAAGAAGTAATTAGGGACCTGGGGACCCAAGTTGATAGCAATCTCTCATTTGACAACCACGTGGCCAAAGTGGTTAGAAAAACATTTTATATAGCCCACCTAATCATGAAGGGATTCACATCTAGATCAGGGAGGTCATTGTGCCTCTTTACTCATCCCTCATCAGGCCCATAATTGAGTACAATGCCCTTTTGGGATGTACCTTACCAGACACCTGCAGCAACTGGAAAGACCCCAAAAGTACCTCACCAAGAGGATCAAAGGGCTCAAACAGATGCCATATGCTGCCGGTTAAAGAAACTCCAACTCTACTCAGTGGCATACCGCCTGTTCAGAGGAGATCTGTGCCTGGCGTATAAAGCCATGTCCAACCCGGAATTAATGGACATGCTCCACCTCAGAAACTCCAAATCCCATCGAGCTACGCTCGAGACTTGAACCTCAGCACTGAAATAAATAGGACATGCTGGAGGGACAGATTCATAACCCAGAGGCTCCCTTCACTCTGGAATAAAATCCCAGTCCAGGTTAGGCAGAGTCCCTCATTGACTCTCTTCAAGAGGAATCTTGATGAGTGGATGGGAGATCGTAGGTTTACCCCGGGTATCACTTCTGTGTCACTGTTAGATAGAGGCATAGTATACTAACCTCGAAAAAGGGCATAGCAAAATAAATTTAAAATGGGTGGCGAAAGCCAAACACATTCTGGCTTGGCTTATAAATGCCCTAGGGCAGATAGCCTAGCATGAACCTATGAACCTATGTAATGCTCAGAGAAGTTGCAAACAGAAATCCAAGTGGTCAATGCACAGATAATCTGTGCTGAAACATTCGTTAAGAGGTATGCAATGCTGGCAACTGCTCTTGTGCAGGGTGCCCTAACTTACTACAGTAGCCATAATAAAAGATGAGGCAACCTGCTAGCAATCTTGATTGTCTTGGAAATGTAATTTTCCTTGCTTTCCTGGTATGAAGAAAGTAAAAAGCTGATCAGAGTGTCTAAGGTTTTTAGTCTTATTAGTAAAATACCTCAGTTGCCTGTGAACGTCCATGATATATAAAACCCTCTCCCATTCTTCTACACCCTGGGAAGAAAAAAGGGAGCTGAATATATTAATTGAAGCACAGCTCTGAGACCACATTAGCAGTAAATGAAGGATTGTCCTGAACACTGCTTTGCATTTGTGAAAGACTGTATAGTGATCTTTATACCAAGGCCTGTAGTTCTGATACCCTCCTGACAAAAATGATGGAAACAAGGAATACAAACCAAGGTCTACAGCTCAGAGATGTACCTAGCAGAAGTGATGGCTTCTAATAAAGTTGTCTTCCAGGAGAATAATCTATGTGCAGTAGAAATGGCAGGTTCAAGTGAAGGAAGACTGACTTTCTCAATCCAAGTGATCAAAACTCATAGGGTAGGAACACTTTCCAAGATGGCTGCACAATGATAGGTTCACAGGTGTGTACTAGGTTATGGCCCTGGAGCATTTACAAGCCTAGCCCACAGGATTACCTTGGCATCATGCCATCTGACCATAGTTCCCAGTGTCTCTGTCAAGTAGAGACACTGGAACGATCCCCGGGGTGAATTTTCTATTTCCCATCCACTCATCAAAATTTCTCTTGAAGAGGGGCAGTGAGGTGCTCTGTTTGACATGTATGGGAAGTCTATTCCATAGCATGGGCAGTCTCTGGGCTATGAACCTGCCCCTCCAGCACGTTCTGTTGATTGTGGTAATGAGGTTGAGATCTCTGGAGTGTGTGGTGCAGAAGGACTGGGATTTCTTTAGATGTAGCATTTCTAACAGAGCTGGGTCAGACATGGTTTTGTACGTCAAGCAGAAATCACCTCTAAGTAGGCATTATATGACAGAGAATAGTTGGAGTTTTTTGAGTTTGTCCATATAGGACAAGTGTTAAGGCCTAGGAAATGCTATGTGAAGTACATTTGCGCCCTCTCCAGTTGTTGTAGGTGTCTAGTGAGGTATACGCCAAATGGGGCATTGTACTTGACGATTGGCCTAATGAGGGAAGAGTAGAGGGAGACAATGACCTCCTTCTTCCTGGATGCAAAACCCTTAATAATGAGATGTGCCACACAGATGGACTTTCTGACCACAGTGGCAATGTGGTGGTCAAAAGAGAGGTTGCTGTCAGCCTGTGTTCCCAGATCTCTTAGAATTCCTTCTGTGTTCAGTGGACTACCATCGATGTAGTAATTCATGGGAACCGGGTTTTTCCCAAAGGGGATAACACATTTTTTGGCATTGAGCTTAAGGCCATGGTTCTGACACCAGTTGTTGGTCTCAGTGAGGCCTTTCTGTAGGATGTCAACATCACTTGGGGAGTAAATAATAGCTCCCAACTTGCAATTGTCTGTGAACCTTGTCAGCCAGAGTCCCTTTGTGTTGGCCTGGACGTCAGAGAAGTAGATACCAAATAGGACAGGACCCAGGACCCAGGACCGAACTCTGCAGGACTCCACTCGTGACTGGTCGGTAGTCTGACTTGGAGTCAGCTACTTTCACACTATGGGTACTATCTGTGAAACAGTTTGCAACCCACCTAGTGATACAGGGGTTGATGCCTAGCTTAGTGACTTTTTCTATGATTCCTGAGTGGGGAATGCTACCAAAGGATTGGCCAGATCAAGGTAGGTTGTATGAACCCCCTTGCCTTCATCCACAGCTCTGGTGACCAAGTCAAAGAAGTCAACCAAGTTGGGCAGGCATGATCTACCCTTCACAAAACCAAACTGTGTGCGATCCCGAGTTTGGATATATCCTTATTTATTAGGTCAATGATGATGTGTTCCATAGCTTTCCATATCAGACTTGTCAGGCTAATAGGGCGATAGTTCCCAGGGTCTGTAGTCGCTCCTCCTTTGTGGAGAGGGATGACTGTAGCAGTGCACCATTCGTTAGGGACAAAGCCTGAGGTGAGGCTGTGATTGAAGAGGGCACACAGCTGAGGTGCCAGTTCAGTCTCTAGTTCATGTAGAACACAGGGAGGGATATTGTCAGGTCCTATAGAAGCTGTAGTCTTGGCCTTGTACAGTGCTGTTTTAACCTGTGCAGCAGTAATACTGGGTGCTTGGCAATCTACTGATATTGTGATTGGTCCTTTGGGGGGGGAGGGGTAAATTTGGCACTGAATCTGTCGGCCAGTATATTGGCAGTATCTGTTGATTCTGTGTAGGAGGTACCACTGTGTAGCAACTCAGAGCAAGTTTGCGTATTGCCGTGGAGATTATTTACATAACTATAGAAGGCCTTGTGGTTGTCTTTACTATCTGCTACAATTCTGTTTTCATAGCTAGCTTTAGAGAATTTGATGAGGGATCTCAACTTTTTGTTGAGGCTGATAAGGGAGTTTTTCCAGTCTTGGGACTTCACCTTATTCCGCATCAGTTTCCTCCTTCTGTTGTAGAGTTTGTTTATGGCAGGGGACCACCAGATTGACTTCCTTTTTCTGGAGGACAGCATCTTGGTTCTAATGGGTATGGCGAGATCCATACATTTGTGTATGTGTTCGTACAGTGCATTGGTGTATGATGCGGCAGTCAAGCAACTATTCTCCATTTGCATGGGTGCCCTGAAGTTAGCCACCACTGTTTTAAGGAGCCCAAAGTTAGCTTTGCAGAAGTTTTTCATGGTGGTTACCTTTTCGGGGGTGGGGGTGGGTGGGAGGGATGTGGATTTCCAAGGTGATTAGTTTGTGGTCAGATCTAACCAAGGGGAGTTGACTATTCATGTAGAGCAACAGTCACCCATGTTAGTAATGACCAGGTCAAGGATGCTGCTACCTCTAGTGGGGGTAAGAATGAGCTGGTCCAAGGCACTGGAATGAATGAATTCCAGGAAACATTGGACAAGTGTATTGGTACATGAGTAGTTTTCCCAGTTAATGGAGGAGTAACTGAAGTTGCCCAGTACGAGAGTGTTAGGTTGAACCCTAATATTCTCCAGGGTGCTTAGGAACGTGGAGTGCGAGTCTTGGGATATGGTTGGGGACCTATAGCAGGCTAAGACCTGAATCGCTGTCTTACCCAATGTTAGCTGCACCTGAAGTATCTCTGATGCATTATGTTGGGCTACCAGTCTGGAGATGTGCGCATCCTTTATGAATATGGAAACACCACCGCCTTTGGTGCTTCGGTCCAAGTTCTGAGGTCAAAAGGTGTGAAATAAGTTATAGCCTGGTAGTGCAGGGGTGCTTTCTGCTGCCTTGAACCAGGTCTCTGTTACAGCACAAATGTCGATGTTCTCCATTTTAAGGAGTGCTTCGAGCAGGTGCATTTTGAGATTTAGACTTCTAGTATTGAGCAGCATGACCCTCAGACTGCATTTGTTTGTAGCTGTTACAGTGGTAATTTGGTTTTTGGAACACCACCTAAAAAAGTCACTATAGGGGTGGCAAGAGCCTTAGCCAGTATCCGAAAGCCCAGGGGTGACAGATGCAGGTCACCTCTGGCAAAGCATCGAGATCTATCAATCACGTCATCCCAGGCAGACAGATACTGTATCCCCTTAGAATGACACCAGAAACTTAGCCAAGTGTTGAAATCAATCATTTTCTGCTTGTAATGTGGTATCATTCTGGGTGATGGTAGGATGCTGCTCAGGGCTAGGGTCATACCCGCTTGGGCTGCATAATCCAAGAGCTCCTCCATGTCTCTTTTCATGTAGTCCAGGGAGGTATGTCTCAGGTCATTCGCACCCACATGTACAATGACAGAGTCATATCTGTACCTGTTGTTGAGAGACCTGAGTGCTTGCATGTGTATGTTATGTGGATCAACAGCTTAATTTCAGCTCTCCCAGAGTGAAAAAAGAAACTCAAAGTCAATCTCACTTTTAGTAAATTCAGTTACTGGCCAGTAAGTACACTGCTTGGATGCCAGCAAAGAAGAAACTAAGAGAGTCTGAAACAAAATCAACTAGAAAAGGTGAAGAGAAAATACTGACTAGGAAGAATCTTGTGGCTGTTCAGCAAAACCCAGTTTAAATTCCAGCTCCAGTGCAAAAGACGGCTTCCAATAATCTAGAGGGAAAAATATGTCAAATGTATTCAGAGCTGATTAAAATAAATGAAACACTGAAGGAGTATATCAACTCAAACAACAAAAGGCTGGAAAAAATTGAAGAAGCTCTAAACAGATATTCAGATGAGCTGATAAAACTGCAAAAATCAGCGGTCAAAATGAAGAAAAGGATGGCTGAGTATGAGACTGCTCAACAAAAGAGGTTTCAAAAAATTATAGAATTAAAGAACACAGCAAGTAGTGAAAAACTGAGATTTTCCATTGTACCAGAGAAACCTGAGGGAACAGACTGTATTACTTTTATGAAGGCACAAATAAACAACTGGACTGGTATGCTGCAGCAGGATCTGTTAACTGAAAGGTGATATTGTGTGTATGTTTCAATCCTTGCCATGAGAAAGCAGCCAAGACCTGCAGTTTGTAAAGATGCAATCCTACCAGCAGAAAGAGTTGATCCTGACAAATCTGCGGCAGAAAGGCAAGGAATTTAAAACTGAAGACAGTAGAGTATTTGTGAAAATGATTATTCATTGTACACCAGGCAGAAGAGAAACAAATTTATTCCAGCAACCAAAGAATGACAAGTGGCAGGTGTGAGACTCAAGCTGCTGTATCAAAACTGTCTTTTAGAATATTTTTTCTTGGAATATCAGTCATTTCTGATGCAGACAAGGCTAATGAGGAAATACTGTCGAACAAAAAGTGAAACATCAAATAAAAGGGGACTCTGCTTCTCCTTCTTCTGATAATAAAGCACATAGAGAGACTTTACCAGTGAAACCTTTTCCAATGTTCCAAAGGAAAATGCTTTTTGAGACAGAGAAACGCACAAGAGTTGACAAGAAAAATCATGAGTGCCTTGGAACTGAACCAGAGTCTGGAGTTGAGAGATGTTGATGAACAGGAAGACCACCAGCAACATAAAAATTAGTGAATTCATGTGAGATTACAAAGCATTAATCGTATTTGTGAAATACAGCTGTACAAGAAAAAGAATTAATGGACTTGTGTTGACTTTGTTAAACTTGTGGAGAATTGAAAGGCATATGCCTCACTTCATGTCATTAATGTATGGAAGGACACTATGGGGAAAAGGAAAGGAGAGGAAAAAGGTAACTAAGTAAAACAATTTCTGTTCTTAACAGTATTTCTATAAAACTTTTCATGATATAAATTGTCTGTTCTACAGTAAAATATTTTTATTGTATGTGATAAAGATACTAAAGTAAACACATGCCTTTTTTTCTTTTTTTAGTATTAAGAAATGTAGGCAAAAAAGGTTAAACAAAAGCATGTTAAAGTTAACAGGCTGTGATCTTGGGTTGTTGGGATAGGGGCTGGGGTGCAAAAGTATACACATCATAATATATGCAGAGCTTATAAGTTTACTCTTACTTTTGCACAGATGAATACGTTTTTGGTGGAAACTAGTAAATAAGAGAATGTAATGAAAAGTTTTCCTTTGGCAATAAATGTTTCAGCATGTCTTTAGAAGCCTGCAGCTGAGGGCTACATGTTTTTCTTTGTTTCCACACAGACAAATGGATTATAGGGCAATAAAAAGCCAAAGCACTGTTTTTTTAAGCTAAAAGTTAATGTTTTCTGAAAGCATGCACATTGTTTTTCACATCTGGGAAGGAAAGAATGATAAAAAAAATAACAAAAGCAGACACCAATTGTGTAAGTATGAGCACAAGCAATAACATATGTATTAGCACAGATAACCTGAGCATGTGCTTCCAGCTGATTATGTAGGACAATTGTTTCTATTACAAGGCTTAAACTTTATTATCTGAAAGTGTACACAATTTTGTGAGTTTATATTAAGTTAACAGGTTATGATGGTATTCTGGGGGATTTGTCTGTTTTTTTTGTGAGGATTATCATTAAAACAAAAAGTCTTGTACAATGTGACATAGTTTCGAACAAAGATAAGAAAAACTATACAAAGGATAAACATGCCAAACATTAGTGGGTGCAGGTATCACAAAAGATGGGACTAGACATTTAAAAAAGCCTTCATATATAACATGTGGAAATACTGACTTCTTATCATAATGGAAACACAATCCATATTATCTTGGAATATAAATGGTCTCACAGGTATAGACAAAAAAAAAGAATGTAAACAAACCAAAGGACGACCAGGAGCAGGCTGCAGATTCCAGTTTCAAAGTAATTTATTCCAGAACAGACGACATCCAAACACAAAACAACACTAGCGCTTTCATAGGTGTGTACCCCACTTCGTCAGGTGTAACAATGCTTCATTTAAGCATCATTTTATACTCTAGACGTGCTGTAAAACAGCCAGTGACTGGTCACATGATATTTTTACTTAAAGCCACATAAACACATTTCCTTAAAGAAAGTGGTACAAATGTAAAAGCATACATAATAATGTATTGAAAATACACATGAAACTTTGTTAAAAGTATAAAAAATATATATATTAAAAAATGCATATATTAAAAACTAAGTATAAACACATATGAAAAACATTTTCATCGAAAAAGTGGTCTCTTCTTTAAAATAGGCTTCAGAGGTATATGGTCATTTAAACCATGCCCACAGTCTGCTTTCAGTCTAACAATCCATTTGGCTTCTAAGGCCTCAGTTTTTTTGCGGACATTACCACCTCTGATATTCTCATCAACCCTTCCTATCACAATAAACTTAAAAATATGTCCATCATCATTGTCACTGACATCCTTAGAAAGTGCACTAACTTTATCCTTTCTATTAATATGATATATATGTTCTCTAATTCGATCTTTAAGTGCCCTATCAGTTTTCCCAACATAGAATTTAAAACCTTTCAAACAATGTGCAAGATATACCACATGTTTAGTATTACATGTAGCAGAAATTATAAAAGTGTATCCCGTTTTTTCATCTGGGTGTATGAATTTAGTACTGGTGTTCAAGTAACCTTATTTCTCAGACAGAAGTGCTTCTAATAACATTAAAAATACTAATACTACAAGGAAACTTAAGATGCCCCTATACTACTCATCTGATGCATAAAAATATATGGGCATAGTAAAGAAAAATTGGGGTATTTTAATTTCAGACAAAGACATTAGTAATGTTATTGACCATGAACATAGGTTTTTGTTTAAAAATGAGCTGTCCCTTAAAAGGAAGCTATGCTTTCCAAGGAATGAATTTAAAGTTTTAGGAGTATGAAGGTTTAACTATGTGTGGACGGTGTAATTATTGTAGTTACTTGAACACCAGGACTAAATTCATGCACCCATATGAAAAAAGGGGATACACTTTTAAAATTTCTGCTACATGTAATACTAAACATGTGGTATGTCCTGCACACTGTTTGAAATGTTTTAAATTCTATGTTGGGAAAATTGATAGGCAGGGGCGGCTCGTGCTATAGGACTGTGGGACTGCAGCCCCCCCACCTGTAAAATGGATAAAATAAATTCCCCATTCCCCCTATCGTAGAACATATTAAAATAAAAAAAATTCTCGGACTCCGCACATGCGTGCTTAGCTCCAGACTGCTCTGTTAGGCAGTCCGGATAGGGAAGGTGGGAAACTCCACCCTTCCAGCCCAGAGGTCTGTGCGGTGATGACTGCACAAACCGGAAGGTCACTGGACTGCATCGCCCGCAGGCTGGACCAACAGCAGGAGGCTTCAGCCTCCTCACGGGAGACCCAACAACATGCACGGGCCATTATGGAGGACCGATCAGGCTGCAGGATCGCTACGGAGGAGCTGGGCTGAGGACAGGTGATCACTGCAGCGGACTTAGCTGAGACAGGTAGGGTGTTTATGGAGGACAGAGGTGTGTGTGTGTGTGTAAAATGCCCCAGATGCTTCATGGTGGTGGGTAGAGAATAAGGCTTGAACCCTGTACCTTGGGCCCAAGTGACAAGAGCCTGAATTCCCTACCCACCACCATTTGTAAAACATTTGCAGATTTTTGCCTCATATTTGTTCTGTTCCTCATAAAATCTGTGGTTTCTGTATTTTTGTTAGTTAACACAGCCAGTAGTGCAGTGGTAGCAGTGTTACCCAATAGCTATGGGTTGTCTGGTTTGATTCTTGGTTGGGGTGCCTTCTGTGTGGAGTCTGCATGTCCTCCCTGTGTTTGTGTGGGTTTGCTCTGGTGTCCTCAGTGGATATTTGTCCCTTTTTTGGACTGCATTCCCCCATTATTGGTTTTGTCCAGGTTTTTTGTGGCAAGGTTGAGAGCTATGGTGATAACTGAACTCACTGAATATGTTTGGGGGCTGTATTCCCCCATTATTGGCTTTGTTCAGGTGTTTTGTGCTAAGATGTTGACAGCTATGGTGAGAACTGAATTCACTAAATGGTAGCCATTTAAGTTTCAGTCTTCCTTTCTTTCATAAAATTAGATGATTTGGCATAGTGGTATGTTGCTCTGGCTGTTTTGCACAGGGTCCTGGGTTCAATATTTGGCAGTGAAATGTATGGTGGTAACACAGCATTTTATTCTAGCAACTTTCCAACATTGTTTAAAATGTGTCCCTGGTTTTTGGGCTTTTGTCCCCCACCCAAAATAAAATTTGGCTTTTTCCAGATTTCTTGTGCTGCAAAGTTCAGAGATACAGCTGAGTGTTGAGTATATTTTACAAGGAGCTGAGAGCTGCAGGGGAACAAAAGTGTAGTGCTGCTTATGCCAAGTCTGCTTATATTGTAAATAGCACAACAGGTAGTGTACTTGCGTTTGATGCAGAATGCTGTGGGTTCTACTCCCACAGTAGGTAGATCCATTGCTGATACTGTACTCTGTTGTAAAGGGGATGGATGCTGCAGTCCTCTTTGGTGAAGATACCTAGTAACTATGAACCTGTTATCAGATTGCCATCCATTCCCTATTGCAATATTACTAGCATTATCATTTTGTAATGCAACATAAGCAATTTATTCCTCAAGGGCAACAGGCACTTTACTTGTAGATGAAACAATGACATATAAAGTTGTTTGCTAGCAGTAACCTCTTCATTAGTTAACAGATTACTTTAATGTGGAATTACTTAGATGACTTTTACTTCTTCAGAGATTGTGCATATTTACTGATACTGGTGGACTGCAGAAGTTTGAGTAGACTTTTATGATGGAAATGTTCTGAATTGGGCAGTTTTGTCATTATTGGTGCATGCATTTTGGTTCATTGTTTACTGGAAAAATGTTCAAAACAATAAATTTAAAATGCCCTCTAACAACTGTACTGTACTGTACAAGGAATATAATTTAATACAGTCAGGAAGGTGTATCAAAGAGCATGTGTATGTTTCGTGTTCAAGGGGCCTATGATTTGAAAACAGCCCAAAATTAATCTTTATCTGCCACTGGCAAAATGTATTTTCTTTGAATGTGGGTTTCAATGCTGTTTCAATGAATGTGAGTTTCAAGGGCAGAGAAGTTTTAATGCTAAGTCTATTTTCATTGAGAGACTGCATTGCTTTGTTTAGCAGATATCCATTAGGGTTTATGCTGTAAAATATAAAATAAAACTTTCAA
Organism: Protopterus annectens; assembly: GCF_019279795.1. NCBI lineage: Eukaryota > Metazoa > Chordata > Ceratodontiformes > Protopteridae > Protopterus > Protopterus annectens. The sequence goes on along the minus strand of NC_056731.1, from coordinate 389,075,905 downwards.
ATGAAATCCATATCATCGCAGAAGTAAAGCAGTATGCACATTACAGTGTTTATGGCAAATGGGGCAAAATAACCAAGGAATGGGACATTGGAATGGCTGCAGGGGGGACGCTCCATTCGACCATGATTTTATGGGGAGGGCAGCAAACTCAGGCAGCCCCGGCTGAACTATACCTCTCAACTGTCCAGAATTTTGCAGAATGAATAGATTTTTGCTTCTTATTTTTGGTTTGTTCCTCATAAAATTTGTGGTTTTCTGCCAAATCATTTAAGAATGAAGTCACTAAACAATGATAGACATTGAGTTTCAGATGTCATAACCTTCAGAAAAAGGCATGCTAAAACAAGACCTGTTATTCTATTATTCTATCAACTGTCTTTTTAGTACTGTTTGTATGTTCCCCCAATATATTTGGCCTTATCCAGATTTCCTGCATTAAGAGGTTGAGAGGTACGTGCAAATAAATCGCTTTATAGAATTAGGAATATCCAAACCTCTCAACTGTCTCCAATTTTGGCTCAAAATGTTGCTCTCCCCTAATAATCCCTCTGCAAAATGGGAATTTTGGAAGAAAACGTGGAGGGTTTACAATTATAAATAACTGTAATGATCAGAGTTATAGATTACTTTTATTTCAGAACTGCATGTAGATGCTCTTATTTTGTCAGCTGCTCAAGTTAACAGTACTAATTTTAAAAAGGTGTCCCTTCTTTGACAGATTCCCAGCTGTATTGTGTGGCAATTTTATATTTCTGCATAACATATTTGGTCTGTTTTTTCATAAAATTGTGGTTTTCTGGCAAATTAGTAGCAAATCATTAAAGATTGAAGTTAGAAAATAACGGCAGACATCGGAGTTTCAGATTTCATACCCTTCAAAAATTCATATTAATGCAAGACCTACTACTGTTCTAGTATCTTTCTAAGTTTATAAGAGCAATATTTAAAAATTGTCTTTATTTTTGGGCCTGTGTCCCACTTATATGTATGGCTTTGTCCAGCTTTCTTGCTCTGAGGTTGAGAGGTATGAGTGCCAGAGCCATCACCGTCAGCCAGAGACATTTCAAACTGTGACCTACTTGTTGCACTCCACTCCCCATTGTAGTGGCTCTGGATGTGTCCAAGCAAGGCAAGGAGCAGTTATGCAGTGTAAGTGTGCAGAGTATTCCCCCATCCAAGGTAGACCGCAAGTATGACCGTGGCTTTTCATCTGTCCTTGATTTTGCAGAATGTTCTGGTTTTCTGTCATATTTTTATACTGTTGATTTATGCTTTCTTAATATTCAGAAAATGCATGCTGTTGCAGTGCCCTCTTGCTCTGTATTAAAGTAGCAATGCTTTAATGACCATCAGGTAAGCTTGTCAAAGATTGTAAGATGCAGGTAAGCTTTAATAAGCATACTGTTAAAGAATTACCAACATTGAAAGCCTTTTCAATGTTGCCATGCCGAGAATATTTACATAACTAGATAATGTATAAGCCTTAGGTATTGAAATGCATATGACAGTATTTGTAATAAAGGACAGGATTACAGTATTTTCAGAAGCTCATTACATTTGTTGGAGATTTGCAGTTATCGTTGCAGGCTTTACCCGTAAACTAAACAGAATGCCAATCTATCATGTGTGGTTCATAACTTGTGCAGTAATCCTTTAAGCAGTTTATCGTGAGCTTGTTTCTTGTTCGCTGTTCATTTTTTACTTTGATCATGTCTTCCCCATGAAACAAGTAGATAGTTGTTGTCAGGCAGCAGGTCTTTTTAGGATAAGAAACATTTTTACAAGTGGGGGTATCACAGAGATTGCTTCTTTCAGCATGTTACTTGGTAATTTTATAAAGCTGAATATAAATTATAATTAGAACTGCAGTTCAAGGAGAAGTGGTTTGAGCTGAGTGCTGCTTGCTTTTTTATTTATACTTGATTTTGACTGGCATTCCAGTAATGTATTTAAAAAGCAATTTATTTTTTCATGCCTCACAACCTTTGTGTTTCCATCTAGATATTAAGTAAGTTGTCATGTAGCCAATGCATTGAAATATTTTGTTCTTCTACACTTCATTTCGTCTTGACTGGACTCTGGTAATGACAGTTTGGCACCCAGGGCAGCATATTTAATTAAAGTTCCAGTTGTTGTGGTTTTGAGCATAGCTCCACACCTTTCTAGTTGGTCACACCCCTTCCCATTGGCCCAACCCATTCAGCTGCCTCCTGCAGCCCCCCTTTAATTTGAAGTCACCAGCTGCCACTGCTAATAGGGCACTTAAAGATCGAACCAGAGAACATATATATCAAATTAATAGAAGGGATAAAGTTAGTGCACTTTCTAAGCATGTCAGTGACAATGACGATGGACATATTTTTAAGTTTATTGTGATAGGAAAGGTTAATGAGAATATCAGAGGTGGTGATGTCCACAATAAAACTGAGGCCTTAGAAGCCATGGTTTAAATGACCATATACCTCTGAAGCCTATTTTAAAGAAGAGACCACTTTTTCGGTGAAAAAGTTTTTCATATGTGTTTATACTTAGTTTTTAATATATACATTTTTTAATATTGTCAGAGAAATATATATTAATATATATGTTTAGTGCTTATTAGAAGCTAAAAGAGTTAACACATTTCATTCTATTTTATGTACAGCTTAATTCTGTATGAAATTATAAGATGATTTTTCAAACTACAGTATGCTTTCTGAAACTGCAAGATGCACCCTGACCTAGTATTTGCTAGCACAGCAAAATTCATGTTTATGCCTTTTGGAAATGTACTGAGAAGCAGGTGATTATCTGCTAGGTCAGGAAAATGAATGAATAGTGTATGAATAGAACAATACTGTTTTCTATAATATGATTGAATATGAACAATCAGCTCTGTTCGTGTTATGAGAACATGCACAGCTGTGGAAAAGAAGAGATACATGAAACAAAAGATTGCTTGAAGAATCTGTACTTGCTTTGTGCTCGAATTAGCTATAGTACCTTGAATAGTAACATAACATAGTGGGAAGATGTATCTAACCGGTGGTCACCAAGGCCACGTTGTTTTTCTTAGGAGGTTTTTCATAAAATTGATAGTGCAAGCAGAAAATCATGGACAAACAGCTGCTATGAAGTTATGATGTTAAAACTTGTGATCTGTTACGTCAGCTTGGTAGGCAATGTCTTGTTAGAAAATGTATAAAGATGACCTTACTTCCTGATTTTAGTTAGACAAACTCTGTATTAGCACGTTTTTGTCTTCTTGCTGCAAGATTAAAGTGCCTTAACCTGAACCTGCCATGTATTGATCTTTTTGAAGTTTATTTTTTCCTTTGACAGATTGGTCCTTCGGACCGGAAACTCTCTCTCTAGCTCAGGTCAGATGGGCCCGGTGGCATGAAACCGTACAGGGAAGAGGCCACATCGGTTCTTCTGCTCTGAAAGACCTCCGACTGAATTGTCGTTCGAAAGAGGCCAGCCACTGTTTCTGATCTGCGATTGGAGGACGAGTCAACGGTTCCATCAGTGAGACGGTCAATCACGGAGGCTCAGGTAAGGAGGAATTTACCTTTTCTCTGTTTCAGATCAGGGACTTGTTACAGTATTTGTTTTTGTCAGGGAGATTTTGTAAAAATCAGGGACAAAAAAGATTGCTGTCTAGTCACAGATCAGGGAAGCAGGATAGGTAGGCAGTTATTCTAGATAAACTGTGAAAAAAAGAAAAACGTGGTACCACGTGATAAGAAGGGTTACGTAACAATTTCCAACTAAGTTAAGACAACATGGGAAATAAGTGCACAAAAAGATCCCGAGATCTGCCATTAACCGAAGACGCGAAATATATGCAATTACAACGTGCTGATAACGTTAGGTACTATACAAAATGAGTTAATAAATACAAATTTGACGGCAAATTAGACAAACCTTCACTTATCAAACTTGTCAAACAACTTAAAACAGACGCAAAAGGTCAGGTAAAAAAGCAACGCCAATTGGGAGTTCCTCAGGCACACAGGTGGCTTGAGGAAGCAAACCGCAGGGAACAAAAGATTAAAAATTCAAAAGCAATGTTTTTAGACAAAGAAGACAATAACCTAGTAATAGCATTGGCCCCTCCACTTCCCTTTACAGAATATGAAGCGAGTGGACAAGCTGATCCACCTCCACTATACCCAACTGTCCCTGCGAAATCAAAACCGTTTGTCAGAGAGCCTGTCGAGACCAGGTCTCGAACAAGTAACTTAAGAGGGGATATTGAATTGTATGAAATAAATAAAAATTCACGAGCTATGAGTGAAGAAGAGATATGTCCACTCATAGAAGTACCAAATCCACAGGCAGGACAGGACCCAACTCTTCTAGTGTATAGACCATGGACACCGGAAGACATCTGGAAAGCCACAGAGGGAATTCCCCATCCAAAAGTTAATTTTAGAAAATTCCTAGAAGACCTACAGGGTATGAGGTTAAGTTACCATTTAAATGGAGAAGTAGTACAGAAAGTAGTCAGACAAATCGTAGGTCCAGGTTGGCACATGATCAGTGGCAACTGGAATCCCCGTGATGTAGAACATAAGCCACTCCCACATAGCAACGCAGAACTGGATAACAGAGTGAAAGGTCTGACAGACCGAATCTCAGAGAAATAGAAGCCTAGGGATGACTGGACTTTGCATTAATCAATGCATCCAACAGGAAGGTGAAACTGTTGATAGATATTATGCTAGATTATTAGAGTGTTTTAATAACCATTGTGGAATGCAGGTACCTGAAGACCAAACACATGATTCCCCATATGAGCAACAACTAAAGAATGCATTTTTGAAGGGTAGTATTTCACCCATAAGTAGTTTCATTGCAAAGCACATGGTAGATCACCGTACAAGTAGATTACAGTCATTACTTGAATATGCGAGACATGCTGAAAGGCATTTTAATAGCAAAAAGAAAAAGAAAACTCAAGTATTCGCAGTAGAAGACGGAGCAGAAGTCTTTGTAATACAGTCCGGAAAGAAGTGTAAGAAAAATGCCCAGGGAAACAAACAATCTGATAAGCGATCAGAGGAGTTTGAAGAGAGAAAGAAGAGAGGTGAATGTTTTAAATGCGGGAAAAATGGACATTTGGCAAGGGATTGCAGGCAAAACAAAAAGGTAGCCACGGAAGATAAGGAGGGTGAGGACTGACTATATGATAGTCAAGAATCACTAGAAGGGAATAACCAAGAAAAGACAAATGCAAATGTGATAGAAGGAGTACAGAATGTGATAGAAGAAATAGAGGAAGTACAAGAAATCACCGATGGTGAAGAAAACGAAATTTTAGACTTGGCATTATTGAGCCTAGAGCTCTATTTAGCAGACACAAAACCGGAAGTTACACTTCTGGTAGAGGGGAGGGAAGTTAAATTCCTGTGCGACTCAGGGGCTTCACGGACCCTGATACATCCTTCCAAACTACCAGAAAATTCAGAATCACTCGATTATATAGGAGTAAAAGCAGCTAATGGACAGCTGTATCGGGAGCCACTCTCCCATAGCATAGCAATAACTGACCCTGTTTCAGGGATGACCCAAAAGAGCAAAATTGTTGTTTCTGCAAAATGCCCAGTAAATCTTTTGGGCAGAGACCTTATGCAGACATTTGGCATAGCAGTAGTTCCAATCATGCAGGGTATGGAAGCACAGCGACAAATGGATACTTCTGTGGTGCGACCGGAGGGTGAAACATTTTATTGGTACAGCCAGGACTTGGTTACAACTGGTCCAGGGACAGTAACCGAAGAACTGATGAATGTAGCCATCAGTAAATCCCCCTCCCTTGACACTGATAAGCAACATTTGTTGCATTGTACTCTATATTACTGTAGCATATCAGGACCTGATAAAAAATATGAGCAAGAACTGTTTAGAAACCATGCTAACAGATTAGTATTGCGTAATCTGTACTGGGACACAGAAGGAAACAGTGTAGTTAGCTGTTCATTGCCCCAAGAATTCCTAGCACTTTAAAAATCTAATCGATTACCACATGTTAGTTTAACCAAAGACAAGAATGTGAAGTGGGCAGACCTAGGAGAAAAAGTCACAAGGTGGGGAAAAACAGACAGAATTGGAACTGTCAGAACAGGGAGTACAAAAGCAGAAGTTGAATTGGATAACACAGACACACCCAGCTGTGCACTTGCAGGCAAGTGAGGACAGCTGAGTAGCACTCTTACTGGAAGAAGAAGAAAAAGCTTTACGAGGCATACCAGAGACTCTCTGGTCAACAGAGAAATCAGATGTAGGACTTATTCGTACAGCAGGACCAGTTACTATCACGCCAAAGTCAGCATTTAGACCTCAAAAGAGACAGTATTCCTTAAGAAAGGATGCAGAAGTAGGAATCAAACCTATAATAGCAGCCTTACTTAAGGAAGGAGTATTGATAGAATCTCGCGATTCACCATGTAATACACCCTTATTTCCTGTTAGGAAAACAAATGGAGAATGGCGTATGGTCCAAGATTTACAAGCTGTAAATGACACAGTTATACATAGAGCACCTACGGTGCCAGATCCACACACCTTATTAAATGATTTGAAGCCCCAACAGAAGTATTTTTCTGTGGTAGATATTAGCAATGCGTTTTTCTCTATACCAATACACCCTGACAGCCTACATTGGTTTGCATTCACATTTCAGGGGAAAAGGTATACATACACGCGACTACCACAGGGATATTGTGAGAGCCCAACAATATTCTCACAGGAAATGGCAAGTAACTTGTGGGATTTATCCCACCGAAAGGCAGCCAGATTTTACTTTATGTAGATGACATTCTGCTGGCAGCCCCCACCCAGCAAGAATGCAGAGAAGATACCATAGCATTATTACAATTTCTAGCTACTCAAGGACACAAAGTAAACAAAAACAAACTGCAGCTTTGGAAAAAACAGGTTAAATGCCTGGGATATGTAATATCCAAAGAAGGCAGAATATTAGATGAAGACAGGAAAACAGCAATATTACAAGCACCCAAACCGACTATCAAGAAGGAAATGATGTCCTTCCTAGTACGACTAATTTTTGTCTGAGTTGGATTCCAAACTATGCCTTGGAGTCTGTTCCACTGACCAACTTAATATATAAGAAGCCTATGGCAGCACAAGATTCATTACAATGGACACCAGAAGCAGAATCAGCTTTCTGCAAATTGAAACAACTGATAGCATCCTCATTAGTTTTAGGATTACCTAACTATCATAAACGACTTTTCCAAACTGTAGATTGTAAGCAAGGCTATATGACATCAGTGTTAACACAAAAACATGGGGACAAACAACGTCCCATAGCTTACTATTCATCACAACTAGACCCAGTGGCGCGATCCTTGCCCCACTGTGTACAAGCAGTAGTCACAGCTGCAATGGCAGCTCAGGCTTCAGCCTCAGTAGTGTTATTCCACCCTCTCACACTGAGAGTGCCTCATGCAGTCGCGATTATTTTACTGCAAGAAAAAGTAGCATATCTTTGTCCTGCTAGACATCTTTCCTGTATGACTATACTGTTGAGCCAACCTCATATGACAATTGAACGATGCACAACTTTGAATCCGTCAGCCTTGCTCCCGACCCCTGCAGATGGCAAACCACACTGCTGCCTGCAGGAGAATGAGCAAAAAACACTACCTAGAAAAGATCTCACGGATGTTCCCTTGGATGATGCCGAGGTGACATACTATGTGGACGGCTCATGCAAAAAGGGTCCTACAGGGCAGAATCTAGTAGGGTATGCAGTAGTTTCTGATACTGAGATTTTAGAAGCAAAGTCTTTACCACACAACTTATCTGCATAAGCAGCAGAATTGATTGCTTTGACAAGGGCATGTACCTTGGCAAAGGGTAAATGTGTGAACATTTTTACTGACAGCCAGTACGCTTTTTCTACTGTACATGTTTTTGCGCCACAGTGGAAAAATAGAGGAATGATAACATCTACTGGTAAACCGATTAATCATGCGCAATTTATTTTAGATTTGTTAGAATCTATTCAGTTACCTCAGAAAGTAGCTATTTGTAAATGCGTAGCTCATACCAAGCAACAGGACAGGATTTCAAAAGGTAATGCGAGAGCTGATACAGCTGCAAAGCAGGCAGCTTCAGCTTCAGAAGTATTTCTTTTGAGTGAGGAATTACAACCTTCTGAGATTTTACATTTAGAAATGTTAAAAACAATGCAGACACTTACTACAAATGTAGAAAAACAGAAATGGATAAAACGAGGAGCAATTCTTGAGAAAGGGCTGCACATCTCCAAGGAAAGAAAACCAATTTTGCCGTCTAACTTGTTTAGATATGCAGTTTTGTTGAGCCATGGGCAGTGCCATGTCTCAACAGGGGGGGATGGTACAGTTAGTGAATCGAATGTTTACAACGTATGGACTTACAAACTACACAAACATTTTTTGTGCAGCAGGCCATGTTTATAACAGGCATCATGCACAGGGGGCACTGAAGCCTAAGCAAGGGAGTTTCCCTACACCACCGTACCCGTTCCATACTATCTGTATGGATTTCATAGAACTAAACAAATGCGAAAATAAAAAGTACTGTCTTGTCATTATAGATATGTTTTCCAAATGGGTGGAAGCTTTTCCGACCAAAAATCCAGATGCAGCTACTGTTGCAAAAGTCCTCGTTAAAGAAATTATTCCTAGATGTGGCATACCTGAAAAGATCTATAGTGACAATGGCACACACTTTGTAAATCAAACCATACAACAATTGAGCCGTTACTTCGGGATTTCCTTGAAAAACCATTGTGCATACCACCCCCAATCTGCAGGATTAGTAGAGAGGCATAATGGGGTTCTGAAAAATAAGCTTAGGAAATTGATTAGTGAGACACAGAAGAACTGGGTGCACTGTCTGCCTCTGGCACTGTTGAGCAGGAGAACTGTTCCAAATGCACAGGGGTTAACTCCTTTTGAAACACTGTTTGGGAGAGCATATTATATACCTCAGTGGAAACCTCTCATGCCTGCAGACCAGGAGGCTGACAGTTCACTTGCAGAGTATATGAGGAGACTTCTGAATAACAAACAACTTCTGCAGTTAAATTCTGTTTCAGATAAAGAACAGACCAGACCATCGGAAGCAGTAGTACAACCAGGATCGTGGATTTGGGTGAATGTCGTAAAAAAAAGAAATTGGAGTTCTCCGAAGTGGGAGGGACGGTACCAAGTTTTTCTGTCAACACCCACTGCGGTCAAGATAGCTGAACGTGTGTCCTGGATCCATTTGACGCACTGCAAACTGGTCAAGAACTTTGAACTGGCCAAAAACCTTGTTACTGTTATACAACGAGAACAAAATGACCAGGTATAGAGTAAACAGGGATGCAGAACAACCTCAGAAAAATTGCATGATCATCCTGTTAGCTATACTGGTAACAATAATCTTTTTGCTGTGGCCTTTCCTTTTTTCAGCCACACGAGTTTAACTGAACAAACGTGATACGTTACTCATAGACTGGCACCCAAACTTTAACATTTACCAAGCAATTAAATATGTGTATGCTGAAACTTTTAATGTTTCGAACTGCTGGATTTGCACAGCTATACCAACAGCTACGGGGGATTATTAATGAATGCTGTCCCCCTAGGGGTCAATGAGACCTGGGAAAATTTGATTTTTGATACTACACCTATCAAATTACAAGACAAAATAGCATTGTACCTACCTGTTACACAAAAAGGAATTGTATGTTTTTATAAAAATGACACTATTCAGGTGGGTTGGAGCAATTGCAATGTGACTATTTCTTATAAATGTTATACTAAGGCTAATAAGGCAGAAACTATTTGTGATACAAACTATGACTCGTATCTTGAGAAAATGCAAAAAACTGTTAGTGAAATACAGCATAATCCTGTTCTTTTGAAGCAACTTTCTATCATTGATAAGAAAATGTTTCATGCAGGCAAGCATATATCAATACTAAAGTAGAGAATTGTTATTTTGTTTGTGGGAAAAAGGCATACAAATGGCTACCTGAGAATTCGTCCGGCAGTTGTTTTTTGGGTTACCTGGTTCCGGCCATACGACACACTGCAGCTTTGCCTCGAGGGAAAATTCGAAACGTCAGAGAGGTCAGCAGTAAACCTGGAAATCCAATCAAGAGACTTGAGAATCTAGTGGGATGAATCGAAGCAGGATGGAGAAACCATAATTCCATGAAGAACAAAGATAAACTGACACACATGGACTTGAGTGACACTATTATGTCATGGACAGGCATAGCCCCTGCATATGGCGCAGTGAAATCGATTTGGGAGCTGAGAAAACAGTCCAAACTTCTCGAAGTTATGAGCAATGCAACTTTTTCTGCTCTCGAATTAATGACTGATGAACTAAACGCTATGAGAACTGTGGTGCTTCAAAACCGCATGGCTCTCGACTTCACCCTAGCGGCGAGAGGTGGCACGTGCGCTTTAATCAAAGAAGAATGCTGTTCCTATATTCCTGACAACCAGCATGAGATAAACGACCATCTTGAGGTGATTCAGCAAGTGTCAGCCATGACCAAACCAGGCCCAAACCCTCTGACGGACTTTTTCCAGAATTTGTTTGGGGGGTGGGGTTCCATCCTAATGAACATCCTGATTGCCATTTGTGTGGGATTACTCCTATTAGGAGCATGCATTTGTTGTGGTATTCCCTGCAAAAAAAGTTAATCAAAGATTTTATAGGCATGTCAGTTTCTGAGACTTTGTATCAAAGTACTGAAATTGAAGAGTTGTTGAAAACTTTCATAAGTCTAAACTAAATGACTCTCTTAACTGCAAATCCGAAATGGAAGAGGTTAGGAGAAGAAGCAAACTGTTTATGCTTTTGAAAATAGAATAAAAAGTATTAACAGGGGGGAAATGTCAGAGAAATATATATTAATATATATGTTTAGTGCAGGGGTGGGCAAACTTTTTGATTTGTGGGCCACATTGAGTTCTAACATTTGACAAAGGGGCCGGAACAGGAGCAGATAGATGGCATGCTTTGAAAACATCACCTCATTGGGGGAAAAATGCACATCTTGGGATATGGAGAAAACATGTGCTTTAATTTCCAACGAAAATGAAGAAAAGCATTACAATAAAATCTCTGACTTCGAAATGAGTCTTTAAACACTGAAAATCAAATAAATGACCGTTTTATTTTAAAGCACTGAAAGTTCTGTTATCCTTCAGGATATCACCATCACTCTCCTCCTGACTGTCTTTTTTTTCAAAAACGGTAGGAGATGCAGATGTACTTGTCCTGTTCCTTTTATTCAATTTGTTTCCCCGGTGCCAAAAGTCAACGACGACCAGTGCAAGGACAAAACAGTTGCAGCAAGTCAGTCTGTGAAGCGTTATATTTGATCTGTGCGCACTGTTTATTTTAACAACGTGCGTATCACGGAGACACACACATTTTAATGGGAGCAGTGTTGTTGGTCTCCTTTTTTAGCCAGCGCATCAAAGTCTGGAGTTAGTTTTGTTGTGGCGATTCTCAGGATGGATCTGAGGTGTAGGTCTGTTAACTTGGATCTGTGGCTGGCTTTGTTGATGTTCATGACGCTGAAGGTCTGTTCACACATGAAGGTAGAGCCAAACAAAGCCAACATCATCTGCGCTTTTCGCCTTAGATTTGGAAACGCGGCATCATTGAGTGAAGCATAGAGGTCATTTAGTTTCAGAGAGCAGAACTTCTCTTTTAAGGCAGGGTCGGACTGAAGGTCAATCAGTTCGAGCTGAAGCTCCTCTGGAGCTGTTTTGGGGTCTTGTGACAGAGGAAAGGCCACCAATTGAAGTGACTTGTCAATTTTGTCGAAATCCAAAAACTGACGGCAGAATTCTCCGTGCAGTGCATCCAGTGACTCACTGTATTTCTTTACTTTTGCTCCGGCCTCTTTCAGCGTGGCTAGTCTAGGAAAATGAGTGAATGACTTGTTCAAAATCTGCCTGGAGAATAAAGCCAGCTTGGATTTGAAGGCTTTCACGTTTGTGTACATGTCATGCACAAACTGCTCCTTCCCCTGCAGTTTCACGTTGAGCTCATTCAAGTGTGAAAATACGTCCGTAGCAAACGCAAAGTCACACATCCAGCTCTTGTTGCTCAGCTCAGGAAATTCATCAGTCTTCCCCTGCCGCTCCAAAAACACGCCAATCTCCTCTTTGAGCTCCCACACTCGTCCCACACTTTGCCCAAACTCAACCAGCGGACACGGGAGTGATAAAGCAGGTCCTGGTGATCCGCATCAGTTTCCTCCAGGAACGCAATGAACTGACGGTGCTGAAGTCCCCGTGCGCGTATGAAGTTGACGAGTTTCACCACAGGATTCACAACATGATTCAGCTGTAACACCGATTTACATAGAGATTCCTGGTGGATGATGCAGTGGAGGAAAATGACATCCTGGTCAGGGTTTTCATCTTTCACTTTATTCTGGATTCTCCTCAGCAGGCCAACGTTTTTTCCCATTAAATTCGGAGATCCATCTGTGGTGACGTTAACAAGCTTACTCCAGGCAAGCTTCATGTTTTCGATGGCAGCAGACACCCGCTCAAACAAGTCCTCTCCCGTGTTTGTCCTTTCAGAGACTCCATTGTCAAAAACTCCTTATTTCAAAAGTTTTGCTGATTCCTCGGATAAAAATGAGGAGCTGAGCAGTGTCTTTGACATCGTTGCTTTCATCCAGTGCTAAAGAATAAAAGTGAATGACTTCGCTTTTGTTTAATCTGCTGGTGATATCTTCATCTATTAGTTCCACACGCAGTCACTGTCCGCCGTGATAAATTGATTTTCTCAAATTTGTCTTTGGTCTCCGGGCATAAAATACCTGCTGTCTCTACCATACATTCTTTTAAAACTCGCCTCAGGCAGTGGTTTGCTGGCCTTTGCTATTTTGAATGAAAGCATAAACTGGCCTTGGTACTTGACTCTTGAATGGCAGTTTGACGGTGAAAAACTTTGCTGAGCCTTCAAATTAGCTGCCACCTTCTCAGCAGCAGCTTCCCGTTCTTTTGTTGAGAGCTTGCTAGCATAATTAGCGTGCTTTGTGGCAAAGTGACGGCTAATATTATACTCTTTAAAACCGCCACAGTTTCTTGGCATATCAGGCAAACAGCAGATGATCGGTGTTCAGTGAAAAATATTTAGTTGTCCACTCCTTATTGAACACTCGACATTCTCTGTCCACTTTCCTTTTCTTGGGTCCGCTCATCTTCATAGAGGGGCGGTGGGTCAAAGGGTAAAGTGCAAACGTGGAGTAATAGGCCTACGCTTCACCTCAACAAAGCCAATATATCTAGAGTGCGCCATCTAGTGAGGAAACATCAGAATTGCAGGGGAAATAAAACATTAACAAGGTTAATTTATTAAATTTTTTCAAGTTTGGCGGGCCGAATCAAAACGTTTAATGGGCCGCATGTGGCCCCCGGGCCGTAGTTTGCCCATGCCTGGTTTAGTGCTTATTAGAAGCTAAAAGAGTTAACACATTTCATTCTATTTTATGTACAGCTTAATTCTGTATGAAATTATAAGATGATTTTTCAAACTACAGTATGCTTTCTGAAACTGCAAGGTGCACCCTGACCTAGTATTTGCTAGCACAGCAAAATTCATGTTTATGCCTTTTGGAAATGTACTGAGAAGCAGGTGATTATCTGCTAGGTCAGGAAAATGAATGAGTAGTGTATGAATAGAAAATACAGTTTTGTACCTACCATAAATGTAGATGTTCGAGTGCTAATACAGCTGCAGTCATAACAGATGGGTTCTCCTGCCATCAGGCGGGTCCTCGGTCGGCCGAATTCCAAAGTCTAGGTCCAGCGTCGGTTGTCGTCACTTTCTTTCCTGACGTCAGTGCGACAGGGGTACATAAGACACAGCCGACGCCATTTTCTTCAGTCTTTCTTGCCCCAGATGTCAGGTGCCCCCAGAAGGAAGGCACTATATATAAAAATATATATATATATGTAATATATAATCATGCATTGCAATATAATCAAAAAACAGTAGTTGCAAGCAAATACATCATAGAAGGATAACCCAATCAAGTTGTAAGATGAGGAGTTAGCCACTAGGTCTGTACCCAGAGGGGAAGGGGGGAGGGAAACCTGGACTGCAGTTGTATTAGCACTCGAACATCTACATTTATGGTAGGTACAAAACTGTACTATGTTCATCGTGCATACAGCTGCAGTCATAACAGATGGGTAGAATCCCAAAGTTACGCACAGGGTGGTAGGCACTAGGTGGAACTGGGAGGAGCCAGAATGCCCTGCAACACAGCAGTGGCAAAGCCTGCTCTAGTTTTGGAGTATAAAGGTAGGTGGTAGTGTTTTGTGAAGGTATGCACAGAACTCCAAGTGGCAGCCTCCAAAATATCTTTGGTAGGGACTCCTCTGAGGAAGGCTGCAGAGGTAGCTGTGGCCCTTGTGGAGTGGGATCTGATGCCTGCAGGTACAGATTTACCATGAAAGGAGTAACAAAACTGTATGCAGTGGCCTATCCATTTTGAAATTGTCTGTTTGGAAATTGGCTTCCCTTGAGCTCCTACAGCATAGGACACAAAGAGTTGTTCTGATTTCCTGAAAGGCTTTGTTCTGTCCAAATAGTAACGTAGCTGTCTATGGATGTCTAAGGAATGTAGCAGCCTTTCCCCTTTGTTTTGAGGATTGGGGTAAAAGGTAGGTAAGTGTATGGCCTGATTTAAAGCTACCCTGGATACTACCTTAGGCATAAATGACGGGTTGGTTCGTAGGGAAACCCTGTCCTGATGGAAGATGAGAAAGGGCTGCACAGCCATGAGGGCTTGTAGTTCAAACCCCACGAGCTGAGGTAATGGCCAGAAGGAAAGCTGTTTTCCAGGACAAATATTGCAAATCTGTTGAGGCAGCTGGTTCAGAGGGAGGCAAAGTTAATTTTTCTAGACTGTAATTAAGATCCCAGGCTGGTATTGGTTGTTTCCTTGGAGGTCTTATATTCTTAGCCCCTCTGAGAAACTGTCTTAAGAGTGGGTGAGAGAATAAGGGTGGATCAGTGTTGTATTCTGCAGAAATGGCTGAGGCATGGATTTTGATGGAGGAAAATGAAAGTCCACTGTTCAACAGCTCAGCTAGATACTGTAATATCTGAGGCAAATTCAGTTTTCTAGGATCCTGGCCTTTTTCTCATTCCAAGCAAACCCGTTTCCATTTTGCGGAGTAAGCCTTTCTAGTAGATGGCCTTCTGGCCTCCAAAATGACATCCTGCACCTCCTTGGAGAGTAGGGTCTGTTGTGGTGTTAAGGAATTTTCCATGCAGCCAGATTGAGTGTTTTCAGCTGACTGTGAAGAGTTTTGTAGCTGTGCTGAGTCAGTAGAAGAGGCATTAGAGGTAGGATCCAGGGAGGAGAATGTGTTAGGCTCCTCAGGAGTGGATACCAGTGTTGTCTTGGCCAGTCTGGAGCAATCAGTATCATCTTCGGTCTGTCTGCTCTTGCTTTCAAGAGCACCTAGGGCAGAAGAGGCAAAGGTGGGAAGGCGTAAACTGTCCGTGCTGCCCAACTGAAAGAAAGGGTGTCCACTCTCCAGGCCTTTGGATGGAATGTCCTTGAGCAGAATTTTGTCAATTGATGATTCCTGTGGGAGGCAAAGAGATCTATGTCTGGCCTTCCCCACGCTTGGATTATATTTGTAAACACTTGAGGATGCAACTTCCATTCGTGCGGGTCTGTCATATTTCTGCTTAGATTGTCTGCCAGCGTGTTTTCCAACCCTTGCAGGTACTGTGCTTGAAGTTCGATTTGCCATTCCAGAGCCAAGTTCCAAAGTGACATGGCCAGCCTGCACAGGGGGTATGAATGTGTTCCTCCTTGTTTATGTACCACATTACTGTGTTGTTGTCTGTTCTTATCAATAATTGCCCTGGATGCAGGAGATCCTTGAAAGCTGTAATTGCATTTATCACTGCTAGCATTTCCTTTTGATTGATGTAAAGGTGCTTTTCCTTTTGGGACCATTTGCCCTGAATGCACCTGTCTGTCACGTGTGCCCCCCAGGCGTAGTCTGAGGCGTCTGTTGTGATGACTTGATTTGCTTGAGGCTTGCAGAATGGTAGACCTGTGTTTGTTTGGCATGCTTGGGCCCACCATAGAAATTCCTTTTGCAAACATGGGATTAGTGGTATTATTGTTTCCAAATTGTGGCTGTGTTGAGACCATAGGTTTTTTAGGTACCATTAAAGTTTCCTCATATGCAACTTTGCACATGGGATTAGGAGAATGCAAGATGCCATGAAGCCCAGAGCCTGCAGGATTTTCCTTGCAGTTAGCCTGGTACAATTTGCTAGTATTTTGAAGTACTGAGTTAGTTGCCCCTGCTTTTCTGGCATAAGATAGGCCGTCTGGGTGTTTGTGTCCAAGTTGGCACCCAGGAAAATTATTTTCTGAGATGGTGTTAGCCTGGATTTGTCTTTGTTGACTGTGTATCCCAGAGAATTCAATAACCATGTTACATAAGCCAGATGTTCCAGAAGTATGTGTTTGCTGTCCGCTTGGATCAGGCAGTCGTCCAAATAAGGGTAAATTTGTATCCCTTGAAGTCTGCAGTAGGCAATTACTGATGCCAGGCATTTCGTGAATACTCTGGGTGCAGTAGAGAAGCCAAAGGGCAATGCAGAGAATTGATAGTGGATTGAACCTGCAAGAAATCTGAGGTATCTTCTGCAACTTTGTCTGATTGGGACATGCAGGTATGCCTCCTTGAGGTCCAATGTTACCAGCCAAGACTCCTTGCCCAGCATGGGAAGAAGCTGCTGTAAGGTGAGCATCTTGAATTTTGGTACGAGTAGAAATGTGTTTAGGATGGATAAGTCCAAAATGGGTCTCCAATCGGTTCCCTTCCTTGGTACCAGGAATAGTCTGGAATAAAAACCTTGACCTTGTTCGTGAGTAGGTACCTCTTGAATAGCTTTCATGTTCATGAGCTTTGAAATTTGTATTTGAGCCTCTGTCCTTTGACTGTGTGACAGGTTCGGCATGCCTCTCATTTTTGGAAGAGTGTGAAAATGAAATCTGTAGCCTCTGTTTATAATGTCCAGGATCCATTTGTCTGTTGTGATAATATGCCAATTTTTTGAAAATAATGCCAGCTTTCCTCCCAAGGGTGCTGCCAGCTGAGACTTGCTTGGCATGCAAAGGGGAAAGTCATTGGGTTTGTTTCCTGTATTGTTGTGCACTGTCTTCGCCACCTCTTGGTGCTGGAGTTTGCCATTGTCTGCCTCTATATGATCCTTGAGATTGTCCTCTGCCCCTTGTGCCTGTATCTACCTCTTTGGGGCTTGTCCATGGCTGGAAAGGACCAGTTTTTTGAAGGCCAATTTCTGCTAAAACGTGGTAGTTGTACCTGTAGAAAACCTTTGACAGTTTGCATAGATTTAGCTTTTTCTTCCATTTTCCGTAGTATCTCCTCAGCATTAGTACCAAATAATACATCCTTTTGTAAAGGAGCATCTAGTAGTTTAGCTTTAACATGATCAGGCAAGGTTTGTTCCCTAAGCCAGGCATGTCTACGAATGACTGATCCTGTAACAGCAGCTCTACTTGAGGCCTCTAGAGCATCATAGCCACATTGTAAGGTGTGTTTACCCACTTGTTCTGCACTATGCATCATATCCTGCAACTCCTTCAAATCTGGTTGTTCAGGTTGTGACATTTTATTCCTTAATTGTGATAACAGAAACTGCTGATATTTAAGCATATGGAACTGACAATTTAAGGCCCTCATGGCTAGGGTGGCCGAGGTATATATCTTTTTTCCCCACCTTTCTAAGGATCTAGACTCTCTTTCGGAAGGTAATGGATTCTTAGCAGTAGAGGCCTTCATTCCCTTGGGGCCTTGAGAAATGGTTTCAAGGTCAGCATTATGGCTTTTGTAAAGAAATTGGTGTGAGTTAGGAACTCTGTAGTACCTATCAGGCTTGACTGGGGCAAGGAGGCAGGGAATCCGGATTAAGGCAAGCCTCCGAGTAAACATCATCAAGTATGTCCAAGACAGGAGGAATCGCCAGAGGTCTGTGCTGAGGTAGCAAAAGAAATTCCCTAAGTCTTTTCTTGGAATCTGAAAAATCTTGGCCTTCCCAATGGAAGTGTTCCCTCAAGGTATGCAAGGTTTCCCCGAAAGAGAAATCCTCTGGGGGAGATACAGAAGGAATGGACTGCTCTGCATCAGAATCTTCAAAAGGGGAGTACACGTGTTCCTCTTCATCAGAATGTTCTGAAATAATGGAGCCCAGGTCAGAAGAGGGAGAATCTTCCTCCACTCTGGGTCTCTTGTCTGGAGGGGGTTGGGAACCCCTGATAAGAGTAATTAAATCCTCAGCCATTTTGAGCATCTGCTTTTTAGGCATGGGACCTGGAGATGGGCCCTGTGCAACAGGCCTCTTGGGATGCATGGCTGATTTGGACTTAGTAAAGGCCTTTATGGAAAAGGAAGATGAGGGTCTGAAGACACCATGGGTGGAAGTGGACCTGTCCACATTAAGAGGCTCAACACTCACAGTGGCTTCGGTAGCTGTAGTCAGGGTATGGGCCGAGGCACCTGCGGTCTCGGTTACATAAGACACCGCCAGAGAAGTGTCGTCGGTAGTCAGGGGCTGTGTAGGCGCCTCGCTGAGAACCAGACCACGTGTAGTCGGTTTTGGCGGGGTGTCGGTGGAGACCGCGGACCTCGCGTGTCGGTCTTTGTCCTTGCGTTTTTTGGACAAAACGGTAGTCGGAGTCTCCAACGACATTTTATAATCAAAAGCTTTACCAAAAAAGTGCTGGGCGAACTCCGCCCGACGCTTAATAGTGCGTTTATTGAAAGTAGCACAAAAGCGACAGCCCAAGACGTCGTGGTCTGGGCCTAAACAAGGTATACAGAGGGAATGGAAATCCTTATGCGGTATTTGCTTCCCACAAGAAATACAATTGTTAACTTTGTCTGACATCGGTCTGAGGCAAGAAAAGTTTCCCCAACGGGGTACTTAGCTTTAAAGAAGACTTCGGTTTCCAAATTTACGTAATTTCAGGAGCTGGCCGACCGGCACTTGCAAACTGCTTCTGCTTCGGGCACCGCGCGGCAAAAAAGACTGAAGAAAATGGCGTCGGCTGTGTCTTATGTACCCCTGTCGCACTGACATCAGGAAAGAAAGCGACAACAACCGACGCTGGACCTAGACTTTGGAATTCGGCCAACCGAGGACCCGCCTGACGGCAGGAGAACCCATCTGTTATGGCTGCAGCTGTATGCACGATGAACATCAATACTGTTTTCTATAATATGATTGAATATGAACAATCAGCTCTGTTCGTGTTATGAGAACATGCACAGCTGCGGAAAAGAAGAGATACATGAAACAAAATACTGCTTGAAGAATCTGTACTTGCTTTGTGCTCGAATTAGCTATAGTACCTTCAATAGTAACATAACATAGTGGGAAGATGTATCTAACCAGTGGTCACCAAGGCCACGTTATTTTTCTTAGTAAGTTTTTCATAAAATTGATAGTGCAAGCAGAAAATCATGGACAAACAGGTGCTATGAAGTAATGATGTTAAAACTTGTGATCTGTTACGTCAGCTTGGTAGGCAATGTCTTGTTAGAAAATGTATAAAGATGACCTTACTTCCTGATTTTAGTTAGACAAACTCTGTATTAGCACGTTTTGTCTCCTTGCTGCAAGATTAAAGTGCCTTAACCTGAACCTGCTGTGTATTGATCTTTTTGTAGTTTATTTTTCCTTTGACAAATATATATATATTTTTTATACTTTTAACAAAGTTTCATGTGTATTTTCAATGCATTATTATGTATGCTTTTACATTTGTACCACTTTCTTTAAGGAAATGTGTTTATGTGGCTTTAAGTAAAAATATCATGTGAGTCACTGGCTGTTTTGCAGCACTTCTAGAGTATAAAATGATGCTTAAATGAAACATTGTTACACCTGACGAAGTGGGGTACACACCTATGAAAGCGCTAGTGTTGTTTTGTGCTTGGATGTCATCTGTTCTGGAATAAACTACTTTGAAACTGGAATCTGCAGCTTGCTCCTGGTCCTTCTTTGGTTTGTTTACATTTGGACTAGATTTGTTTTTTGGGCCTGGAGACTTGCATTTGGTGGTAGCTATTTTTCTGACTCTCAGTATAAAAAAGTAAGAATATTTAATTATATTAAGAAATGCAGAGTTTAAACAGCAATGTGAAAGGAGACACATTTGGAAAGCACTGAGTATGTCAATTTGATAAGGAATGGATTTCAGGATGGATGTTCCGCAAAATATCAGGAACAAAGGAAAAGAAGAGAACTTATATAAATTGTTAGAGGTGTTCCAATAGTTACAAAAAAGGAGAAAAAGATAATAATGGTAGATTTGTGGTAGTAAGGAACTACTGGCAAGGGTGGAGGATTACGCTGGCATGTATTTGTTTTTCACCTACAACTGCTATCATGAAGTTAAGGAAATTTTGGAGAGAAATAAGCTTTCAGCAAGAAATACTACTTACAGGTGGACACTGGAATTTGGTTTGCAACAATGAGGATGTATGTGCAGGGCCTATAAGGGAAAATATAACAAAACAAAAAAGGGTAGAATTCTAAAGCCATTTATGAAAATATTTGGTATGGAAGACATGAATTCAGTAGTTGGAACTCTAACAAATTGACATATTATTCCCCAAGGTACAATAATTAAGCTAGAGTAGACAGAAATTATGTTTCACAGGAACATGCATTTTTGACAGCTTTGACACACATCCAATAACTATTTCAGATTATGTACAACAAAAAATAAGATAAAAATGCAGAGTACTAAAGTAAAAATGAGATGATGGCTTTTCTCCACCTACCTGTTAAAAAGAGAAGAATTTAAGGAATGGATAGTGGAAAATATTCAAGGGTTATTAGGGAAGATAGAAAGTACTTCAAAAGTTATAGCTAGTTAGTGGGATAAAATGAAAGTGGCCTTTAAAAAAGGGTAGAAATAAAAGCAAAAAAGAGATATGGTTAAGAAGGTTAATAGCCTTAGACAACCATTTGGAAATTGTCTGTTTTGAGACAGGCTATCCCTTCTTCTTACCTTAACAAGAAATGAACAAGTGATCTGAAGATCTGAAAAATTTAGTTTTGTAAAGACAGTACCAGAGTTGTCTGTGGACATCAAAGGTATGGAGATTCCTTTCTCCTTCATTTTTAGGTACAGGAGAGAAAAATGGGAAATGGATATTTTGGCTTAAATTAAACTTGGATTCCATTGTATGCATAACAGAAGGCCTAGTTCACAAGAAACCCTGTCCCTACAGAAAATGAGATAGGGTGACTCACCATAAGGGTTTTCAGGTCAGCTACACCCTTCTTGCAGAGGTCAGAGCAATCAGTAAAACTGTTTCCATGTTAAGAACCTCAAAGTCAGCCAGATTAGCTTGTACAAATGGAGCATGCAAAATTAAGATACCAAGGTGGGGCCACTTGTTATCTAGGTGCCCTCTTATACAAAACTCCTTTCAAAAACATTTTGACAGGAGACTGTATTGAAAGAGAAAGATCCATGTACACACAAGCTGAAATGGCTGATAAATTAACCTTGACAGAGGAATAAGAAACGCCTTAGGACAGTGTCTCACTGAAATATTGTAAAACTACAGAACAATTGGCCCTGAATGGGTACTGGTTATGCTTTGGGCACCAACTAGAAAACCTTTTCCACTTGCTAATATATGACTTTATATTAGCAGGTTTTCTTGCCTCCATAAGTCCGTATTGCAAGTCCTCAGTAAACAGGTGGCTAAAGGGAACTAAGACCCTATCATCTAGGCAGTCAACTGAAGCTGACTGATGTCTGGGTGTATAAAACAACCCTGATCTTGTGTGAGTAGATCTAGTCTCTGAGGAAGCTTGTGGTAATTGTCCTTGGCCATTTCCAAAGAAGGCAGAAGCATGGTTGCTTGCACCACCAGAAGGGTGTCACCATACTGATCTTGGGGGATTCCTTCTGAATTTTTGTAAGTACTATGTTTATTACGGGAAAGGTGGAAAAGCATAGAGGAACAATCTTGTCCAAGAAAAAGAAAAGACATCTATTATCTAGGCCTTCTTGCATGGAATCTTGGAACAGAATTTTGCCTGTTGAATGTTCAGAGAAGAGGTAAACAGGTCTACTTGAAGAAATCCCCACAGATGGATAAAATCATGGAAGACTCCCTGAACTAGTTTCCATTTGTAATGATCTGAACTGGTCCTGTTCAGTTTGTCTGCCCCACAGTTGTGCTCTGATAGAATGCAGGATGCTCGTAGCATGTGGCTGTGCTGTGAAGCTATACCTCAAGCTAACATGGCTAGTCTGAAAAGAGGTTACGACCTGGCAGCTCCATGCTTGTTGATGTACCACTGACAAGTGATTGTCTGTAACCACTTGAAGAGGTTCCAGGAATCTAAGATGGTTCACAGAAATGAG
Source organism: Protopterus annectens (assembly GCF_019279795.1). NCBI lineage: Eukaryota > Metazoa > Chordata > Ceratodontiformes > Protopteridae > Protopterus > Protopterus annectens. The sequence continues at coordinate 389,053,422 of NC_056731.1, read as the reverse complement.
TGCTTTGATCAGGGCAAGCATCTTCTAGATATGTATATGCTTGTGTCTGTCCTTGGTGTCCCACACCTCCCTGCACGTTTATCCCTCCTGAAACTGTTCCTAAACAAAGTTCAAGGTAACTGTGGTGAATGACTGCTTTGGAGCATGGAGGGACAAGGGGAGACCTGGACTCAAGGATATCCATTGTCTCCATCAAATTATGTCTCTTCTGACAAACTCCAGCACTGGGATTTAAAAATATAAATGGTGTTGATGCTGGGATGAAAAAGATTTCAGATACCACTGTATCTTTCATATGTGAAGTCTTGCCAGGGGTATCATGAGGATCACAGATGAAATAAGACCCACAATCCTAAGACATTCCCTCATGGTGACCAAAGTCTGAGTGGAAAACCTTAGAAACAGATCTAGATGAAAATCACAATCCTGTGTGAAGATGTCATGAAATATTTTTAAATGTTCTCTTGGAATCCCAGCTTGTGTAAGAGTTCTCTAACCCAAGAGAGAGAGAGAGAGAGAGAGAGATTCTTGACACTTTAAAAAAAGACTCTGCAAAGATAAGCAAGTCGTCTGAATGTAGAAAAATGCGGCTATCCTGTAGCATGCAATGAGCTATAACTGCAGCTAGACACATTGTTAACACTTTTAGTGCAGTGGATTGTCCATAGAGTAAAGTAGAGAACTGATAATGTCATCTAGAAACACGAAACCTTAAGAAATGACTGAAGTCTGGATGAATAGGGATGTGATAATAAGCATCTTTTAAGTCTAATGTTACCAAGACAGGAAGAAGAGGTAAGAGGGTGTGAAGCGACTTCAATTTGAGTTTGGGCACTATCACAAATAGGTTTAGGAAAGAAAAACCCAGAACTGGTCTAGAAGCATTTTCTTTCTTTCTTTGGCACCAGGAAAATCCTTGAATAAAACCCCCTACCCCACCTGGTTAGGAGGAACTGGATTTATCACCCCTTGAAACAGCACATGATGAATAAATGAGGAATGACCTCCTGGAAATGAGGAATTTCTTCCCATTGTCATCTGTAACCTCGATGAATGACTTTTCAGAACCTATCTGTTGGAAACTATCTGTTGTCAAGAGAAAAAAATGGTGATTCAGACTTTCTGGAACAAATAGGAAAAAATAAGGAACCAGTGTGGGAAGGATCACAATGTCTCTTGATTAGTCATTTAGACTTATTAGACTGTCCTTTGTTTTGGGAGGTTCAAGTCTTCTTTTTGGAATCCCCTTGCCAAAACATCTGCTTATCTGCATTCTGTTGAGATTGTTTAATCTGCTTTTTGCCAAAACTCGATAATGAGATAGAAAATCCCTTGGACAATTTGGAAAAGGAGAACTGAAAATCTTGGAGATTCACTGAATGAGCTTGCTCCTTTCATCACACTCTTTGATCAGCTCTGCAGTAGACGGCCAAGCACTACATCTCTATACAAGGGTGAATTTTAAATCTCATTTATATCATCATCAGAGACGTTCTGAGAATGTAGCTATGCAAACCTCCTGAAAACAGTACCAGAGGCCATAGTCCTGGAAGAACCACCAACAGAGGCATACACACACGCTGTTCACAATGAGTAGTGACTTGTCCAACAGAATAAACTGTTATATAAAACAGATTTTTTTTTTCTCACAAGAAGAGCCTGTGGGTAAAACATTCCTCATGCTTTCACAATTAGTCACAAACTTGCCTGACAATTCAAAATTCTGAAATCAAAGTTGCAGAAGTATACAGGTTTACCCCAATTGCTAGCAATAATCTTCCCATCCTATCAGGAAGACTAGGACTGGAGTTGACTAGGTGCTTAGCAGCAGTGGGATCAACTAGAGCTATAGCTGCTGGGTCAAGTTTGGGAAGAGTGTATAAAAATTTAAAAGAATTAGGAACTTTATACAGTCCATCTGGCTTTTCAGGGAAAACTGGACAACTATCAAGAAAAATGCAGGCAGTAACACACACACATCATCTAAAGCAGACAGAATAGAAGAACTGGGTAAAAGTTCAGGAAAATCCCTCGGTAACAGCTCACAGTATTTTCTGAGCGACTGTGAAATGTCAGTGTTCTCCCAGTTAAAACACTGGCACATTCTAGCAACATTCTCAGAAAAAGAGAAACCCCTGCACTGAGAATCAGAAATTTGAGGAAAAAAACTTGAATATGTCCCTTTATTTTTCTGTTCAAATTCAGAATGTTGAATTTCTCTTTCTTTTACCAGAAACTACTTTACAAGATAGATCAATAGCCTGAATTAAACCCTGAGCCAGATCCTGGAAACTACTCCTATCCAAGGAAATTTGAGGAAGAGAAGATACATGCTTGTTTTTCTATTTTTTTTTTTTTACGTGAAAAATGGGGCCAACCACGTTACTTATGGCACAATAGGGAAACCTTCCCTGTTCTCTCTCCTAGGACCAACAAGAATGTCTCTCCTTCACCCACTGAGGAGACCTCAACAACTGCAGAGTACCCCTTGGTCTACAGTGGCTGTAGGTGCTACACCATACAGATCCAGATTAAAAGATGAGTGGTCTGAGGTGCAACAAATGGCCACAGCATACTCACCCACCTACAGCTAGGGAACTTACTAGCCTGTTGTGGTGGCAAAGGTCATTTGTTTAATTTGGTCTTTTTGTGGCCGGAAGGACTGAACATGGGACAGGTAGACTGGTGGTCAAGCTGAAAAACATAACACTTTTAGCTATAAAATAACATTCCTGAAGAGGAAAGTGATAAAAGCAACACAAATAAGAAAATTAAAGTTTTCTTTTTCCCCTATATGGAACTTATCTGCTCAGCACAAGCCAACCGTTATTCCTCAAATGCCTCAGGGGAGAGTACTCTTTGGCAGCAGTAAAGTTTTGAAAGGCTTCGCACCCAGACTTGTCTTTTACTCAGCTCAGCTTGAGCTGCCTGATAGTTTGGGTGTGTTGAAGGTGCCCTGAAGCTTTAGAAGCTGTTATATCCTTTGCAAGATATAACCCATATAGGCACGTCTATGGCAGCAGTGATCAATATGATGAACATCAGCATGGTACTAACCTAAAAATTTCTAAGCTTTCAGTCCAAGTACCTATTAAGTGGAGTGCCCTGCCTTGTCTGGGCAGCAGACTGCAGTGGATTGGCAAGGTCTTTAAATTGTCTAACCATATGAGCACTTGGTGACAGATCCATTATTGCCTTAGCCAGCACAAGATTACAAGGCTAAGTCTTGTCTTTTCTTTTCTCGCATTCACCATGGCTTTTGGAGTGACTGTGAATAGGGTAAGAACATACAGAAGACCCAAACCAAATGGACAGAGAAGGTGTTGGCAATCAAACCTTCAAAGCAAGGGGCTCTGAAAACAGAGTATCTTCTGCTGGTAAATGTCTTGGTATGCAAACAGTTTTACATCTGGAGTGACCCATTTGTCTGCTATATCAAAGAAGACTTTCTGTCTGCCAAATCTGCATTTGTGCAAAACTCCTAAGGTTCTAGTGGGTGGTATGCCACTGAGATTTATTTGCAATGGAAGTAACATGTTTGTAAATGTAAGTCTAGGCTGATGGTAAGGCCTTAAAGCTGCATGGCCAACCTAGCAAGAGGATAAAAGTAGGTGACTATTAATGTACCACATCAAAGATATATTGTCAATTACTTGAGGGGTCCCTCATATAAGTTGAAGATGAGGTTTTTCTGTCTCTTATGTAACACAACATTCACACTAAAAATGTGTACTTGAGTTAGAGTTACACCACCACTATTTCAACTTGTTAATGCCTACTGGCAGTCAGATATTTCGGTGTGATGCTGCTGACAACTTGGATTGCAATTGCCAAGAGATGAAAGTCATAACCAACAGTGCATGTGAAATAATATTTTCTACTGAACAAGAAAAGTAGCTTTTATATCTTACACAGACACAAACACACACAAATATTTCAGGCACAGGCAATAATGCTATTCTACCCTGACAATAACAATCACCCCTATTAATATTTACTTATTTATTTAACGTTTGTTTACCAGGAAAGTCCGACTTGGAACAAAGCCAATTTTCAGCTGAGGCCCAAGGAGAAACGCTCCAGGCGTATGTCTTTGAAACGTGGGAGGAAACCAGAGCACATGGAGAAAACCCACACGAATGCAGGGAGGACATGCAGACTCCGCACAGAAGGCACCTCAGCTGAGAATCAAACCTGAGAACCTCTTGCTGTGAGGTGAGAACGCTACCGCTGCACCACTGTGCCGTCCAAATAAGTACCAAAGTTTTTCTTAAAAATATCTCACCTATTGCATGCTTTAATATAACTTTGTAGTCAATTCCAGGTTATCAGCTCTTCCCTCAGAGCCAGTTAGTACATCGCTCATTCCAGTATAATCTCCTAGATATGCTATCAGATGATTAGCTATTACTATTGATAACCCCAAACATTCACAGAGGCAGTTGTTTCTTAATCCCCTATATACATGAATAAGATCTCCTCTTATAAATTTACATGAGGCACTGTGCAAGTTATACTGTAATCTTTCATAATAACAAACTTTCTCATCCACCAGTGCTTTTGGTATATTTTAGCTGTATTCTGTCCAATGTACTCATATTAGTTTTCTTACAAAATTTCCACATTATTATTCTGTACTCTTGTGTTTAAAGTTATTTTCAAAACAATTATTTCATAATTTCTTATTTCCTAGATACTATATTTTTATACAGCATATAGTTTTATAACTATCATTAATGAATTGGTTGATATGATCAGAAAAACTCATATCTGGGTCTACCTACACACCCACATCCTTAAATGAATCCACAGTTTCAATCACTGTGTGTTGCATTAAATATTCACTTTTCAATATGCCTCCAAGTCTCAAATGCTTACGTTTTGATGTACCTATCAGCATATTATTGTCCTGTGCCCAAATGGTCAGTTTAGTCAAGTTCATTTGCAGACACGCCCTATCTATAGCACATATAATTGGTTTACCCATTTTGAAGTTACATGCACACAGACTGTAGAACACCTCAAATAAAAATGACAGACTTGATGAATATATGCTAAAAAGTATGAGCCTAGGAATGAGCTCTATGGGACACTCTGGCTGTAAGCTAGAATTTAATCACCTGTCCACTTGCTGTATGATGCTTGTCATGTCCTACGTGTAAGGCATGCAGCTATCCATTTTATCAACACTACATTAATACCTAGGTTGTTCTAATTTATTTTTCAGTGTTTTGTGTATGACCCTATTAAAGGCTGAAGGTAAGTCTACACAAATTGCATCACAGCAGACTTTGTCAATGACACCTGCTACAATGTAATATAACATCATGTTACAAGTAGTTACGGATATATTTTCATAATATGTATGCTGATGTATGGCTTCAAATTACAACCATTACTTCTGACAAATTTATCCAAAATAACATGCCCATTTATTTTTCCCAATGAAAAAGTGAAATTATGGATCTACAGGACTCCGAGTTTGTCATACTCGTCTTTCCCTTAAAGATGGGTTTAACAGGTACGTCTCCAATCTTGAGGAATCGTCCCATGCTTAAATGACCTAGTGAATAACATATATAATGGTATCAAACTTTTTTAATTTCTCCAAGCCTTTTGTGTTTCTAATACCATGACGGGAATGGACCCCATTCCTAAATCAAAGTACAATTAAAGTTCTTGGAATTAGTATGGTTTCATTCTTTGATGTCAGCCAGGAGTGCTCTTTGCAGCACCCGCAATGTGTCCAGTAATGTTACTCCTTCTGCAATTCGTACGGAGTTACATGTATTGGTAACGTATCTAAACACAACTGTAGTACTGTAAGTTCACACTGGTGTGTTCTCAGGTCATTACTAAGTCTGTATTCTCCCTCTGCTTTGTTTGAGTTCAGTTTGCATAGTGCTTTTTCAATATAATCTAATTTAATTTCAGTATCTGAAGTTAACTTTATGTTACTATCACAAATTATCTCCCTCTTTGCAGAGTCAAACTGTTCTGCATAAGGTTATGTAAACATATCTACAAACTGCTGCATCTGAAATTACATTTTAAAATCTATGCACAGAATATTGATTTGTATGTCTTTATTCCTAACACATTTCCTATAAAATGGGTTCCTATTATGCTCAATATCTTTCACAAATTCTATTCAAAAATTCCTGGTCTTGTCTTACATTATGTTTAATCTGTTCGTCTAGTTTATTTCAGTTTTCTAAATTACCGTTCAACTTTATTTCCATTTCAAATATTTCTCATATCTCATCTTAATTAAGTATTTTGTTTTTATGGAAATGAAACCTCTTGATCTTGTTTGCCTAGATCCAGATGTAAAACATCTTTTTGCTTTTTTGCATTCAAATGATTTCACTCTCAAAACCTGCAACATTCCTGCAGTCTTCACTGAATGCATCACTCCAATTAATTTTGCACAGTGACTGTTTTGCTTTCATATAGTTTGTTATAAATCTTCTGTGCACTGGGTTGGATTTCAAGTTTAACAGTATTATCCAGGAATAGTTTATCCCTTATAACCTCATGATCACTGTACATCAATGATGGCACAGCCTGACATGTAGTAATGAACACAAACAAGATCCAATTATGTTCCATTCCCTAGTAGCTTTGATTACATTCTACAACTGTTGTCCCTCAACATATACTGTAAACAATATTCTTACTAAAGTCATAGAATCAATATATTTCCAATCTGTTTCAGAAAAATTTAAGTCCCTGGCTACTCTTATTTTTCCCACTGTGTTTTATGCTAGAAATGTAAGAATTCCTCTAAGTTATCAGCACTTGGTTTTGGTGTTCTATGCACTCCAACAACTGGGATCTATCCCAGGGTTGTCTTTATTGTCAGTTACACAATCTACATTATTGGTGTTACCATCAAAGATATAATAGCCACAGGTCTCAGTCGTTAATCCTCATCATTACTCCTACCCCTCATTTTTTGTTAGAATGCCTGCTACAGAAAAAATATTTATACATTGACAGAACTAGTTTCCAGTCATTGTTCTTTACCATGTTTCACAAACATCACCATCAATCTTATGTGAATGAAACAAATTTTCAACAAACCAACTTTAGTATTAACGGTCCCTGCATTAACAACCAGCATGGACATATCAAAATTTGCTATCTGAAAGTGTTAGATTTCTGACACAGCAAAAATCCTGTTGTGTGGCTTTGTAAGTCAAGCAGAGATCACCTCTAAGTAGGCGATATGAGAGAGAATAGCTGGAGTCTTTTGAGTCTGTCCGTGAAGGACATGTGTTTAACACCTGGGATCCTCTTTGTGAGGTATTTCTGTGGCCTCTCCAGCTATTGCAGGTGTCTAGTGAGGCGCATGCCAAATGGAGCATTATACTCGATGATTGGTCTAATGAGGGAAGAGTAGAGAGAAAGACGATGACCTCTTTCTTCTTGGATGCAAAACCCTTGGTAATGAGATGTGCCACATAGAAGGACTTTCTGACCACAGTGGCAATGTGGTGGTCGAAGGAGAGGTTGCTGTCAACATGTGTCCCCAGATCTCTTCTAACGCCTTCAGTGTTCAGTGGGCTCCCATCGAGATGGTAATTATTGGGAACTGAGTTTTTACCAAAGGGGATGACACATTTTTGGCATTAAGCTTAAGGCTATGGTTTCGACAGCAGCCATTGGTCTCAGTGAGGCCTTTCTGTAGGATGTCTGCATCACTTTGGGAGTTAATAATGGCTCCCAGTTTGCAGTCATCTGCGAACTTAGTCAGCCATTGTCCCTTTGTGTTGGCTTGGACTTCTGAGAAGTAGATGCTGAACAGGAGAGGACCCAGGACTGATCCCTGTGGGACTCCCCTCCTGATTGGTCTGTAGTCTGACTTGGAGTCCACTACTTTCACACTGTGTGTTCTATCTATGAGCCAATTTTCAACCCACCTACTGATATAGGGGTCAATGCCTAGTTTGGTAAGTTTATCAATAATTCCTAAGTAGGAAATGGTATCAAAGGTCTTGGCCAGATAAAGGTAGGCTGTATGCACTGCCTTACCTTCATCCACAGCCCTGATGACTGACTCAAAGAAGTCAACCAGTTTGAGCAGGTATGATCTCCCTTTCACAAAGCCAAATTGCATAGGGTCTAGAGTTTGGAGATTTCCTATAACTTTGTTAATTAGGTCCATGGTGATGCATTCCATAGCTTTACATATCAGACTTGTTAGGCTAATGGGGTGATAATTCCCAGGGTCTGTAGTCGCTCCCCCTTTATGGAGAGTGATGACTGTAGCAGTGCGCCATTTGGTAGGGACAAAGCCCGAGGTGAGTCTGTGACTGAACAGGGCACACAGATGTGGTGCCAGCTCACTATGTAGTTTACGTAGAACACAGTCAGGGATATTATCGGGTCCCATGGAAGATGTATTCTTGGCCTTGGACAATGCAGCTTTAACCTGTGCTGCACTATTGCTGGGTGCCTGGCATTCTTCACGTATTGTGATTGGTCCTTTAGGGAGGAAGAAAGGGGTAAAGTTGGCACTGAATCTGTCGGCCAGTGTGTTGGTAATATCTGTTGGCTCAGTATAGGAGCTACCACTGTGCAGTAACACGGAGCAAATCTGGGTATTGCCGTGGAGGTTCTTGATACAGCTATTGAAGGCTATGCACTTAAACAGGTTTAGCAAACGCCATTCTCCACTTCAGTGAGAGTGCACTGTTGATGGTTATTGGCCTACTTTTTAATATGGAATATTTTTTCATGTAGTGATTAGCCACCTGGAGGTATAAACATTGGCTCTAGAGGATTGTCACAGTTAATGTGAAACCCTGACCCCACATGCAAAAATGGGGAACAGGGGTTTTGGATGGATAGATGGATTTACCCTAAAAAATATTTTCACTTATGCTGACCTAACTATCAACTGTAGTATTATGTTTAGTAGGGCATTAGAGATATTTACTAGCAGAGAACACTTCCTTTTGTAATTGTGTTCTAGTGGCACTTCGCCCAATATTATTTATCTCATCATCTCAGTCAAACATATGCAACAGTTTTCCAAGCTGTGCCAATTACACAAGTACAATCATCTTTAGAAAGTTTAGATTTACTATCAAGAATAGTAAGCAAATCATCCAACTTTTGTCATGAGAAACACAAGTATCCAATGGTATTAGGAGTTACCATTTTAGAAACACACGCACGTGCGGGCTAGCACACAAAGAGTGTCCATGAGTCCTCTTGCATCTGGCCATCACTCTCTGTTTTTGGAGGAGATTCAGGTAGGAGGAAGACCTGGGGAAAAACATAGTCAAAACACCCTACTGCGATCATTGGTTTCTCCTGGATCAAAGGTAGATGGTCCCACAGGAGCCAGAGTCTGGATCACGAATGGGGAGGCCCATGCACGGACGCCTACAACATAGGCATCAAGAACAGCAATGACATTATGCTCAAGAAGGGAGCCACGAACCTTGATGGGATGACACCAGCCAAAGACAACCAATGAGACTGACAAAATATCAACCACTGAGGTTGGTACGGGTGCTGGAAGCTTGATGGAGGACAGCACCACCAACTCACACCAGAAGATCAATCTAAAGGACAGAACACTCAGTCCCAATAGGTGTGGGCTGAATGACCCTGATGAATTAACCCTTGATGCTGATGGAAGAGATGACCTCAATGTGGTCTTGGCTGGAACCATCTAATGCCAACTGCAACATCAGTAGTGCAGACTTTGAGGTAGAGGGTATTGATCTTGACACTGAAGGGTCAAGCGAAGGTCTAAAGAAAACTGAAGCTCAAAATCAGCTCAGTGAGGAGCTGTTAGTCATTATACTCAAAAAAAGATACTCTCATGCATCAGATTTTAGAGGGGGAAGACACCTGGGACAACATTTGCAGAAATACAAAAAATAAAAGAAAATGCTTGCCATATTTCCTTCAGGTCCAATACAGTCCAAATGCACCAACAAAGACCAAAAAGGCCCAATGGACACAGAGCCAGAGGGATGGCAGGTTCCTGATTTCTTGTCCAGACAACAATGTACAGAGACACTCTGTAAGATGTGAAAGGGAGAGGGGTCATTTTTATGGGAGCTACACATTCAATAAACTTTTGAGAAGCAGCAGGTACAACATGTACTACATCGTCACCTGTAGCAAAACAGTCAAAATTCAGAAAAAGGAGATGAAAAGGAATAAGAATGAACTGACTTGATAAGATGTTCTTACAAGCCTGAATGAAAGAATTACACAGATAGCAATAAAATTCACAAATTCAAGGATAGGCTGGAGCCATTCTGATAAAGCAACTGTCTTCAATATGCAGCTGATCTGGAGTGGGGTCCTGTGGCACGATTATGGGCATAATGGAAGGATCAATCTAGGCTGGGAAAGTTTTAGATACCAAGCTACATCCTTCCAGTCTTAGATTTACAGGTAACAGAGATGAAATTCCCAATAACTGGTCAATCACAGAATAAGTACTGTAAACCACAGCACCTAGAAGGAATCTGTCTCCCACAAACATTTTTTTTTTTTCTGGGGACATTAGTCATTGGGGAAGAGAGAGTTTATACCAAAACAGTAACACAGCAATAATATTACAGTAGTTCCAAAAGGTTAACTACCCCAACAGGGTGCTCATCTCTTAAAGCTTTGAACAGAAATGACTAACACACTAATGAGGTGGATGACTTTTCACTCTTGCAGCAATAAGGATCACTCTTGCAGCAATAAGGATGGATCAAGTTACTCTCTCCTTTACAGATAAATTTCTGGCTGATGTTCTTGGCATTTGAATTAACCTTTCATCAGAGTCTGAGGATATCCGACTGTCTCTATGAAGTTTGTCTGGAAGACTGAAGGCTGCCTGCAGCTATGTCCCATTTACAGTAAATGAACTACAGCAGTGATCCTTATGATATAAAATGATATCCTGGGATCACATCTCTCGGTCCTTTGCATTATTAGCCCAGGTTTGTGTCTCACTTAATACATCTAATTCCTTCCTTATATCAGTGCCTGAAGGGCCCCAAGTTTCTCACCTAAACTTCTAGCATTAATTAGTAATGCCTTCCATTAGCATTAATTAACACTGCCTTTCACCTTTTCCTAAGCATGTTCTCTGCCTTGATTTCTGCCCTTTGTTCCCCTCTGTTTGTACTTTTTAACTTCTGACACATAGGTTACATTACTTTAGACATCTGTTCCTAGCCACTATATCTTCTGCCTTCTTTGATAATCGCTGTACCTTCCTGCCTGTTATCTTCATTTACTGAAGTCCTCTTGCTGCTTTTCTTTGTCTTCACATCAGCCTGCTTCCCACCCTCAATTTCAGTCTCAGAGCATGATCATTTTAATAAACCTTTGCATTCCATATTCACCAAAGATGTCTCACCTGAAGAGAGGTGAAAGTCATCTGATGCACATTGTCTTCTGCCATGCCTCTCTCCAGTCAGCCACTATACCCATTAGTCACTTTGCGAGTCAGGCACTACAGTCCCAGAGTTTCTCCTTACATGCAATGCACGTACTTAGAACTGCTAGCACTTCTAAAAAAGGCCACTGTACATATGAACTATCTGCATGAACTCTCCACTTCACATGTTATTCCTTGTCTCTCATCTGCAGGTACAAATATCATGTCAATGGTGTCCACTTGTACTATGACATATGCACCTCCTACTATCCACAAAAAGCCCTCTCACTTCCTGGTATGCCCTGTATAATCTATCCTGGGACCTTTATCGCTTCTACTACTCCCTTCCATCTTGACTTGCCTTCCCTTGTGTCATTCACTGTGACAGAGTCTCTGATCACTAAACCCTCCTTGATGTTCTTCCAAGCTGCCTGTTCTAGCTCTCCTACAATTAATAATTTGTTCCTCCTACCTGAACCACTTCTGTAGCTCTTTTTTTCCATTTGTGCTAACTCTTTCTAAGCTATCTTGAAAGTTAAGCACCATCTTCTACACTCCCTCTTCATCTCCTTCTCCTATTTACAAATCAGTCTGTCCATTCTTTCCTGTATCTGGCATGTTTGCTGCCTCCTGTCATTTTCTGACTAACTCCTCTATGGCTATGCCTTCAGTCATGAAGTGCACCTCCTTTAACCACACAACCCTCTGATCTTATTCTTCTTCTGTTTTTTTTTTTCTAATTTTTTTTTTTATTATTATACTTGCCTTCCACTTCTCTGTTTCATATTTTCTCTTTTGCTAGTATTCTCTCTCTTCCAGGAGTCTTCTCTCACTACAACTAACAAGGTGTTATTTCTCCAACTTTCTGCCAGTAGCTTATAGATACAGGCTCAGAGCTCCACACTCATCCTCATTAGTTCACAAGCTTTGGATTCTAGCATCCCATTCATCTGGATGGCTCTTTGCCCACCTCCACTCACAAGCCCCTCAATCACACTGTCAAAACACAATGAAAAACCTAACCCATCTCAAGCATTCAACTCTACTAACATTCATAGTGTTTCTTCTTTTCAGTCTTTTTTCCTTTTTGTTTTCTATTTTCTAATTTTAACTGTTTGAGTGGTCCGTAGTTAATGATTCCTGATACAGCCTTGCAGCCACCTGCTTAGTAATTGCTTCTAGCTACCTTTCTTTACTAAAACCTTGTTGCACTCCTTTTTGAGACTTGCCAGTGCCTAAACTTCCCAGAACACAGAGTGGTACAGAAAGATTTTGTGATAACTCCAAAGGGAACTTCATCAATGCCTTTTGTCAAGGTAAATATACAAATAAAGAAGAGTCGGGTTTGTAGTTTATTAAATTCCTGAAATCTTGTTGACTGGGTGTGTTGCCTAATTTCTGTACTTGCAATCTGCTTACTACTTCCCCCATATTATAATATAATAATTTTCAATGTTATACTTAATCAGTCTTGCAATGGTAAATGTTCTTACATTTATAATGGTGCTATCAGCTTCAATTCAGATTAACAGTTTAATATGTTATAACAAATTAACATTAATTTAGTTGGACCTAATGAGCATTATTTCATACTCTGCCAGTTAGGTGTCACTATCATGGCTGCTTAGCATTTCAGATATTTGCTTGTTAGTATTGTTTTATCATGAATGTCAGCTGTGCAAACTTGCTTTGTTGTTAACTATGGTTTTTGTCCCAGGCTGTGGCTGAAAATCGTCTCATGACTAGTTCACTTATCCAATTAAGAAATAAAATAAATAGAAATCCAACATGACAGAATACAGAAAATCATGAATTCATTTACTTATTTCTGTTTGTTAACCTGGTAGGTAGACTGAGCAGAAGATTTTTATAAGCCAAGATCCAGGCATGAAGGCTAGGCTAAACAGTTAAAGTGTATGGTACAAGCAACAATGACACATTTATAAGACACAGAAATATGTAAAATTCTATACATTCTGTACACTGAGCCACACACACACACACACACACACACACACACACACACACACACACACACACACACACACACACACACACACACACACTGTGTAGTAAGCTTGTAAGTTACGTTCTTATGAATTACTGGGTCAGCACCAGCTATGACTTAAATACCTGGCATTCAACTTCAAAGCCCAAACTAAGTTACTACTTGGCTCAATGCATAAACCTTCCCCCATTTTACATATTTAATATATACAATGCAAATTAATCATAAATAAAGCTTAATTAGTACGTTCGCCATAGGAGATCATACACAACCACATCCAGAGACAAAATTAATCTTAAAACTAAATTTCCTATTTATATGAAGGAATGAATTTATTTATGCTTCTGATGAAGTCTGTAGCTTAGATGGACAAAAGAGCTTAACCATTTATCGTTTTAAATAAACTTTCATGAGTTTTAAGATTAATTTGGTCTCTGAAGGAGGTTGTGGATGGATTACTACTGCTAGTGCACTATGTGAGCTTTATTTATGATTAATAGTTGATTTTAGCTGCAAAGGCTTGTGTTCTTATTAAGCGTTTACATATACATTACAAACTTTGAGATGGCATCTGGCAGGCACTGCTGTGTACAGTAAAAGCACCACATAGTGAAGCAATGTAATGCAGTTTCATACAGTACAGTCTGCCTTACAAAGCAGTTGTGTGTGACTCATTGTTAAGGCATACTACTGTACTGTAAATGCCTTACAATCATGCACTCTGGTCTGCTTAAAATGGGACTCATAAAGACATCATACTCCTCCAGCAAGGGGCCTAACCAGGGCTCATTACCACATTATGGTAATGAGAGGATCTGTTGTCATGCAAGCTTATTAGCATCACGGTCTTGAGGGGGCAGGACAAGGTAGTGAGTGATATTTTTCCCTATTGTGCTGGTATGTTGCTCAGCACAATATGCTAAGCAGTACAACAATGGGGAAGGGGAATCTCTGAGCTCAGGAGCAAAGCCTCACAGATAGGTATGGCATTGATGTTCAGTAGGTTACCCTGCCTGGACCAGATAGTATTCAAATAATAACAGCTCACTGAAATGTATAAAGTATGTGTGTGTGTGTGGGGGGTGGTTGCATGGGCAATCTGTGCATAAAGTAATATGCTTACATACTGCTGCAAGACTTCAGATATGGTCTTGCCCCATTGTGTACTTATCTTTCTGAAATGGTACAGGCTTGGTACTCAGATTTACTGCAATCTAACATTGCTCCACTAAGCAACAACATCTATGAATACTGCTCAAATGACTGGACAATTGCAATTCCTTGACACATGGTCAGTGTTAAATCTCTGCTTCCTGCATGCATTAACACAAAAATTTTACTAAGGGAATCTGTAGTATTTTTGAATGCAACTGTAAAATTCCAAGTAGCTACATACTCTCTATTCACTTATGGTAAGTTTTCAATTTCCTACCTACATCTTAATTTACTGATGAATTTTCGTTTGCTTCACTTCTACACACAGTGACAAAAAAGGAGTGTATTTATAAAAATATTATAAAAAATGTTTAAAAGTATTTATAAAACAAATGACTTCATTAGGTTTGTGAAAATGCTTCTGAAAAGCAAGCAGCCGTTAACAAAAGATCATATCGATAACATCTGCATTTTACAGAAGTCTACCAATAATCCAGCTCCTCTTTTCTAAGCACAGACTATCAATACAGTAATCAAATGCATTACTAATGCCTCCTAATTATAGCTATCGCAGAGATATACAAAACATCTGAAGTAGCGGCATAATTACAGAAAAAGATAAAATAGACAGCTGGTCAATCAGACTGCCAATAGTACTTGAATGCTAAATCATCAGCATCATTTTAAAACTTTGCTTTCTTAGTCAACCGATCAGTAATTACAAGGACACTTTTAAATATTCAAAAACACTTTTCAAATAAGATGTAATAACCCATATTCTACCGTGGCAATTAAACCAACATACGGTGTCTGAAAGCCCTTCTTATCTCACTTCTGACTAGTCTTACTACACAAGATTTTGGGACCTCATTCTTGGTTTTACAAATAATGGTTTGTTTACACATCAGAACGGTCAGCAAAAACAACAAAAATGTTCCATCCAGAGATATATTTTTTTCAGCACAGTTAATATGTAAAATAAAATGTGAATCAGTTTGACAAATGCCATAGACCAGAAATAAAACGTATACACACTAGCAGGCATGTTCTTACCAGGTTGCAAAAGAGCAAAGGTACAAACTTGCTGGAAATATAGAAAACTGTAAGACATAATAGAGTGAGACTCCTCATTACATTCTTAAAGTATTAATTGATCTATGAAGGAGTGATCCTTAACGGGACCTTTGGTTCAGTGTTATCACCAATCCCAGTCTAGCACTCTTCTCAGAAGATACACCATTTGTGACAAGTGCACACAGCGGAGGCACACACAGTGATGTCACACTCTAACCACATAAGAGCACCTATACCCTGAGCCTGCCAGTTCATTTTCGTAGCCACCAGATCAAACTTTATGCACATCAAGACAACAATAAAATCTAAAACTTGTGAAATTTGATGCATCAGAAACCTCTGACCTTATGAAATTTGATGCATCTAAAGTCTTTGACATTATAAATTCTTAAGTATATTTCAGGTATTAACATAATATGAATTTCCTGTAAACTTAATACAAATTATTCAAACTAGATGTATCTGTACATATGCTTGAATAAGGATTAACAGCAGCAAGACTGAAAAGTTTAAAACAGTAACTAGAGTATGACAATGATGCCCCTATTCAGCCTCCTTGTTTGAAATATCAATTAATCCTTTCTTGTGTAAGCTGAAAAAATATGTCCCCAAATTATTATTGATAGGGCTCAACATACATCAATAGCATATACAGATGATTTGATAACTGATACTAGGAAGACATGAAGAAAACAAAAGATGTTTCTGTGCAGGCTCAGTATATAATGTATAAAATAACTTATTTTAAGTCAGAGCATTTATTATATTAGGTGGCACTGAAGTGATTCCAACAGGAGGTAAATTCAAGTTCTAAGTGAAATATATGCCACACAGTTTAGTAAAACAAGACATTATACATGCAATCCGTATTAGTCATTGATACAAGAATCAGTAAGTATTAGTTACTGGGGTCATGAACTTTACTGTTAGTCTTGTTTCCATCACAAAATGTACTACCTCCTCCTGAAAAAAGCTGATATAATAAAATCAGATGCATTTTTTTTATTTCTGTGGAGAGGTAGGCCCGTTTCAATCCTATGGTCTGTCGTCACTGCTCCCTTAAACAAATATGGCCTATCACTTCCAAATACAGAATTGTATATCATTTTACAGACATTGTCTGGATATCATTTTCAAGCAGTACCAGGAGGAGTTTGTGGACAGTGCTGTGAGGTAGCCTATGTACAGCTCTACTGCTCCAAATGAACTGGTATTATATAACCAGCATGACTGTATGACATGACTGTAATGGAAAAACTAAGTGTAAGTTTATTTTACTGTCAATATTTACATTTGTTTTCATACCATGGATTTTATACAAGGTAGCAAAGTATTTTTCCTATCATTTATTTTGCTGTTCCATTTTCTCAGGACGTAACTTGAATAAATATTTTGGACGAATGCACAGTATTAGCATAGATTTATGTAAAAAATTACCAAGCAAATTGTTGCAGTCATATTCAAATAAACAAATGCTTACATACTAGACTGGAAAAGAAGGATTTATAGAATAATAATTCAGGCCAAGGAAAATGTACACTTCCCAGGTAAAAACAAATGGGAAACAGCTTTGAAAAGATCCTTTTATCACACACCACTAACGTCCAGGTTGATGAGCTACAAGAATAATGCCAAGTGCAGGGTGGTATCTAGGAGAGGTTGTAGATAGGCTCCTTGGTTGGTTTGAATGCCAACAACTCAAAATATGATGGGCTAGAACTCATGATCTGATTTCTAAACTGGTAAAAGTAGGTATCCACCTTCCCCCGAGACATTATTTTTGGCATGTTATGTTCATTTTCATAAGAAGTATGTATTGACACTGGTTTAGCACAATAAGAACAAAACAGTGCAAACTGGAGAATTGGAAGGGTGCTCCTCTGCTGAAAACTCCATTAGCTTAATGCTGGACTTGTTACTGACTATTTCACTTGCCAGTGGGACTTGAAATGACACATAAATAAAATACATGTATGGTTGAAGGTACTCTATTCTTTCTTTTTTTCTTTATTACTCTTTTCTTTACCTTTTTTTGAGCTTTGACTAAAAAGCATGTATATATTCTCAATAAACCTTTAGTAAAAGTATTAATTAGACAAAAAAACTTGTGCAACTTACAGAAAGAGTATTTATGACCTATCAAACAAAGATGACATGTTAAACACCAAAGGACCTCCTTGATGGGTTTCACACTTGGGCTGAAACCCAAACAGTAAGCCATTATGATGGAAAAAGCCAGAGGACAGTCAAAGATTTGGGAGGCTTGACTTATGCAGTACACATTTACAAGCTCATAAGTACAACAAATCCATAAAAAAACTGCTGTAACTCATTTTAATACCGTCAATGCTCAACTTCCCACACACGTGCATATATACATACATACAAGCATAATACTACTGACTGCTGATGAAATCAGCGAAGTACAAAACATCCAAGAATTTCATCATCAATTACAATTTAAAAAATCAAACTCAGACACTTGTAAATGTAAATAAAACATTTATATTTGCAATCTTTATTCATCTCAGAACCCTACAAAAATCTAAAATCTAAAACTATTGAGACTTCTTTAACAAAGGGGCTCTCTCCCTTCCCCCCAAAACTTATATATACTAATGTCATGGCTGTACAGAGAAAAAAAGAAAAAAAAACACACACACACTGAGTTACATTACTGTCAGTCTTTAGTAACTTGATTATATATTGCACCACATACAATGTTTCATTGTGTTTCGTTGAAGGTTGGGCCTCGAGCTGGCACCTCGGCGTTTCGTAAAAATCTACTGCCAAAACGAGCAAAACAACAAAAAACCTTTAAAACTGTAAAGCGAAATCTACTGCCAATCATTAGCGGACCGGAGTTCCGCTGTGGCGACCCCTTACCTGGGAAAAAGCCAAAAGACAAACAATATACAATGTTTCACTACAAAAATAGGATGAAAAGCCTCAATGACAAAATATGCTGCCACCAGATGCATACACCACACACAAACACATTACATGTGTGTGTGTGTGTGTATATATATATATATATATATATATATATATATATATATATATATATATATATATATATATATATATATATATATATATATATATATATATATATATATACACACACACACACACACACACACACATATATATATATATATATATATATATATACACACACACACCCACACACATATATATATATATATATATATATATATATATATACACATACACACACACACACACACACATACAGTAGATATAAAAAGTTTACACACCTCTGTTAAAATGCCATGTTTTTGTGATATAAAAAAAAAAGAGACCACAACAAATCATTTCAAAATGTAATTACAACAGAAGAGTCTGAAGCAGGTCCTCCTTGAACTCATGTTCAGGATGGTTTGTAACCTTTTCCAATGCTCAGTCCACAAAGACGTACTCAAATTAAGATAAGGAAGGCAATACTTTAAGTGTCTTGTCCCACAAAGTGGCAGAGTGGTACAATCCTGTGTCACTCACTTTAAAGCTTTGCACTCTCTCTGTTTGGCAGCCTATGCTGGACCAATGAGGTCATTCAGAAGTCAGGTGCAGGATAACACAGGTGCAATGCTTGTAAAAGGAATCGGCAACCTCAGGGACCAAAGCAGCAGGGTTAAGGTACTTCAAATGCTGTAATAATACTGCTATCCTTGATAAACAGCTCTGTGAGTAGAAAAGCAAAGGACTCTTCCATCTTATTTATCACATAAGTATTTAAAGAGAACTGCAGCCTAAGGCCAGTCCACAGTGGAACTCGAGGCTCAAGTTTTCTACAAAAAGAGGGATCATCATACAAGGGGTAAGACTTACTACCTTTGTCTATCTCATAGACAATTTCATTTAAACTCCTCATCTGACTGCACCTCATTTTAGAAGAGGTCAAGCATGAAAAAGGAAGCATAGGTAGTGTGAGGTGAAGGGTGCAGCCATGCAATATGAATTGGGGAAATGAGCAGCAGAACCGATGATCCGATTTTTTTTGCTTTTGTTTTTCTTTAAGGTTTGTCTCTGCACTTAAAAATGTGATAACAGAGTGGGGACATTACATTTTAGATTGTAGAAGTCAAATAGGATTTTTTATTTCTGTTATAGAGAATATGACCTGGCATACTCCTATTAGGGAAGAGCAACAGATCATGAGTGACAGCTTTTTTTTTCCCTCTTCAAACTAGTATTGAGGGGTGTTACTATCAGGGAGCAGCACAGAGTCTCAAATGAGCCAGCTACAGTTATCTTCCAGGTGTTAAGAAAAAGGAACCTGTCATTGAAGCACATGCTCATTACCAGTAGTGCATGGCAGGGAGATCTCCAGGCTGGACCTGACAAAGACAAAAGACTATACACCCTTACAATTCAGTTTTGCACTTGTCAATCAAGCTCTTAACCGTCAGCAAATATCTCCTTTATATCCAAGGCTTACAATCATGAGCTCTGGTGCTGTATGATTCAGTGGTGTCCCTAAACCTGGGTGCACACAGAAGGTTGAGGCTATGTTCTTTAGTACCCACAAGCCAGGACCAAGTGACTCAAAAAATGGCCCCACAATAACAGGCTGTCTGGCTTCAAGCTCCAGCCAATCAACTAAGGATGGGGGCTGGAGCTTAACCTCATCTAGGCCCATTATGGCTCCCACAGGTGGAGGACATCTGCTGGTCTTAGACTTGTTGATGATGAGTTTACATCTCCAATTCCTGAAAGGTCATGATTAAAAACACAACCTAGAGGGCCATGCTCTCACTTACCCTCTGTAACTCCACTCTAGAGATAGGGCTGGGGCTGAAGTTTGGGAGTGACCAACCCAAACTTAAGTAGGGTTTTACTGCCTCCATCCTCATACACTCAAGGTAGGCTAGAATATTCTCTAAGATTCTGAACCACTGGAACAACCAACTTCATGTTGTACTCCTCTCCAAGACAGAAGAGGCAATGCTGTTACAAGACCTAGCTCTTAAATCAGCTACAGGAGCACAACTTATTCGGGCACCTTATGAGGAAACTTCAGTATTAAGATTCATGCTAGTAGGCTGGAAAAAGAAAATTAATAAGATTGGAGCTAGGCATACTTATGTAGTTAGTATAAAACATTCCAGCATGAGCCACTACCATGTACATGTACTGGAAAATGGAGCTTCCAAGACAAATGCCAAATAATACTGGTAGAGAGGGCGAAGCCAGTAACAGGACCCACCAAAGATGACAGCTGGGTCTTACATTAAGAGAAACTTCAAAAACTTAAGGGGTAAACCAACCATTTTATGAAACTTCTGTTCCCACAAAAAGGAAAGATATTTATTTATATATTAAATGGGGTACATCACAGATTCCAAATGGACCTATTTTAGGCTTGGCCTACGTATACAATAAATGTTAACTTACTGTGATGATAAACAATATGTTTTAACCAGAATATGTCATCACCCCATAATTTTGAAAACACATATGAATGAAGGTTGAACTTCATTAATTCTAGTTACAGGATTCAGAAAAGCCAAAAATACTGACCTTAGACTGTGCAATTTAGACAACTTGTACAGTGAAGCAATAGTGGAAAACTGGACTCGGCCTTAAAAAGTACAGCTGAATATGCTAAACTTTCAATAAGAGAAGATGTTCAAATGATTACTTCTGCTATAGTCTTAGTTATGTGGGTTATATCTTGTCAAGGATATAATGGCTGGCCAGCTTCTAAAACTTAACGGCACCTTCCATGCATCAAAACTATTAAGCAGCTCGACCTGAGCTGAATAAAAGACAAGTTTGAACATGAAGCCCTTCAGAGCTATCCTGCCATCACAGACAGGGAGGCTGATGCCTGAAAGGACAATGCTATAAACAACAAAAAATAAATGTCTACACCCTGACATAAAAAAACATCTAAAAACAAGGTGGAGGGAGGGAGTAGCTACTGCAGCAGTGGACATTTGAACATCTACTGTTATGTTAAGTTAACCTTATTCAACTGAAGGTACAGTTGTGGAACATCTTACCATAACAATAGATGTCCTTCTCTTTACTGTTGCAGCATCCAAAATAGAAGGGATCTCCTTCTGACCCTCGGCCAATACACAAAAGCCTAATGAGCTTGTTTTCCTGCTGACCCTCAGCCAATACACAAAAGCCTAATGATCTTGTATGTGCCGTATGTCACATTTATGCTCTCCGTATAGAACGTAGGGCATAAAAGGGAAATATGGATGCAACTAGCCAGAAATGAACTGCTCCAGAAGAGGGAAGTCTCCATAGGACAAAGGAGTTCATGTGTACCCAAAAATAAAAAATGCAGAAGAAAAAGGGGGAACCCTCAGCAAGAAGGGAATCTAAAAAAAAAAACAGAACAAATAAGAGGGGGTTGGAGAGTGCAGTGAAGAGGGACATCTACTGCTATGGTAAGATTTTACACACCTATATTATGTCCATCTATATCATTGTTGCAGTATCCAAAACAGAAAGAAGAGTGAAAAAAAAAACTCAAGTAACAGCTTCAAGGATGCAACTGGTCTCCATCCCTTTGAAGAAGGTACCAGAAGAGGCAACAGCCCTAGTGGAATGAGCTCTAACAGAAGTAGAACAAGATTTGCCATGAAAAGAACAACAAAAGGAAATGGCCTTAGATATCCAGAAGGTGATAGTTTGCTTAGAAACAGCCAAACCCAATGCCCTGGGAAGAAAGAAATAAAAAGCTGATCAGACTCACAAATGGCCTTCATTGTATCTAAACAGCACCTGGGCTGTCTATGCAAATCAAAGGTATTCAGGACCCTCTCACTAGCAGACTGAGAAGGAAAAAAAATTAAGGGCTTCATACTGACTGATTTAAGGACAACTCATTTACTACCTTGGGCATAAAAGGAGGATTACTATTAAGGGACACCCTTGTCCCTGTGAAAAAAAAAAACAAAGGAGGAATGGCCATAATGGCCTGGAGCACAGACACCCTCAGAGCAGAACAGTCTTCCAGGTACAAAGTTACAAATAAGCAGAATCTGCAGGTACAAAAGGAGCCCGAGTCAATTTTTCCAAAACAAAATTAAGGTCCCAAGGAGGAGGAATAGGCTTCCTTGGAAGCCTAATACGCAGGATGCCTTTAAGAAACTGTTTGACCTCAAAAACAAAAAGTCAAAGCAGGATTCAAGGGTAGACAAGCAGAAAGGGCTGACAAATGGGCCTTCACACTAGAAAAGGCCAGGCCAGACTGGAGCAACTCACATAAATGAGTGGGGACCAGAGGGACCCCCGCTGAAAAAGAGTCCTGGCTACGAACACTGCACCACACAGAAAATCTTTTCCATTTGGACATATAAGATTTCTTGGTTGAGGTTTCCTTGCCTCTTGAAAAACCCTGACCATGTCCTCAGAAAAGAGGTGCCTGAAAGGGATCTAAACCCTATCACCCAAAGTGTCAACTGAAGAGTGGGCAAGTGAGGATGAATGAGAGACCTCTTATCCTGTGTGAGGTGGTAATTGCCCCCTATCAGATGAAGAGGGGGAACCAGTGCTGTCTTGGCCAAAAGGGATTCACCAGCAAGATTTTTGGGGAGTCCTGCTGAATCTTCTGCAGAACTCGTGGAAGTAGAGGAAGAGGAGGGAAAACATAAAGAAACACTCCCTTCCAAGGAAAAGAAAGGGCATCTGTCTTCCACACTAGATGGCATGGCACTGTGGAACATGAGAGAAAAAGCCGCTTGTTCAGAAGAGAGGCAAAAAGATCTATCTTTAGAATACTCCACCCATGGACAATGACCAGAAATACATCTCTGCAAAGTATCCATTCGTGATCCTGTGTTTTGGACTTGCTTAGACAGTCTGCCACTAGCTTGTGCTCTGAAGGAATGTATACTGCCTGAAGAGTTAACTGATAACTGAGAGCCACCTCCCAAGCCTGAAGAGCCACCCTGCAGAGGAGGTAAGAGTTTGTGCCTCCCTGCTTGTTGACATACCACATCACGTCTGTGTCACCTTCAAGGGACTTGGGAGAAAACATGGGGTGAAAAGCTTGAAGGGCCAGAATCAGAGCTCTCTTCTCTTTGATGCTGATATGATCTGACAGCTGATGGGGAGGCCAGAGACCTTGAACTTAGAAGTCCCCGACCCCATGTCTGAGGCATCGGTGAACTGTTCTCGAGAAGGGATTGGACGCTAAAAGGGCCAGCCTGGGTTGACAGCAAACTATTGAATCAACCACTCGAATTCCTTCTTTACACAGGGAAGGAGAGGTACACCGAAATCCAGAAGGTGACAATGCTGCACCCAAACTGATTTGAGGTACCACTGAAGCTTCCATATATGCAGTCTGGTCAAGAGGAAGCATTGGAAAAAAGAAAAGGCCATGAATCCCAGGCCCTGAAGAGACTTCCTGTCTGGCATGGCAGTCGGAGGTAGAAGAGACTGAAAGAAGGTTGTCAAAGACAAAACTTTTGGAGGTGGAAGACAGGCCAACATTGGCACAGTCTGAATCCTGCATCCCAGGTACACATGATCCTTAAAGGGAGTCAGGACGAACTTTTGGAATGTAATAATAAACCCCAAACTCTGAAGAAAAGAGAAGGTAAACTTCAGATCCTGTAACAGGCAACTTGGAAAAGGTACCTGAAGCAACAGATCATTTAGATTAGGAAAAATCTGAATGCCTTGGAGCCCGCAGAAAGCAATCACAGGAGCTAGGCATTTTGTGAATACCCTTGGGGGCAGTAGAGAGGCCACAGATTAAAGCAGAGAAAGGAAAATGAAAGGAAGACAAAGAGAAATGTAAAAACATCATGAAAAGAGTCTGAATATGGATTTGAAAGTAAGCATCTTTTAGATCTAAAGACACCAGAAAAGCTTGGGGTAATAGAGGAAACAGGGTTTGAAGAGTAAGCATATGAAAAGAAGGGACCTAGAGAACAGGTCTCCAAGTACCCTCCTCTCAAGGAACCACGAATATCCTGTAATAAAAATCTGCCCCACTTGGGAAAGGGGATAAGTTGAATGGTTAATTGGTTCACCAGGGATCCTAGAACCTCCAGGAAATAAAGAAGTTGTCTACAGGACGATGAGGAATCTCTGAAAAAGGAGGAAGAGACTTCCATACTATGAAGTAATCCTGATGGATGAGAGAAAGAATACAAGAGTCTGAAGTGATGAGACATCAAATTGGAAGACAAACAGAAAGCCAAAGGGACAAAGGAACCTGGTCTAAAAGAAGGTGGGGGGTGTCAAAGAGAAACAGTCTCATCAGATATAGGAGGCTTCTGGACCACAGAAATCTGAGAAGATTAGCAAAGGGGGCCCACCTCCCACTCTTCTTGCCCTTGGAGGCCTCAAGGGGTTGCCTGTGAAAAAAGCAGATCTAGAAGGATAGTTCCTCTGAATCTTACGGATAGGAGAGACAAAAATATGTTTAAGGTCCTGTGCTAAGCCTAACAGACAAGCTGAAATACTTACTCCTAAAGGAAACACTTTCAATAAATTCTCATATTTATTCGCTTCCACTTAAAATGTATTAGATTAATCCAAGGGTCTTATTCCAGGCATTCATCTATGCAAAAGTAAGAGAAAACATAGCTTTACATATATTACGATCTGTGTAATTTTATACCCCAACCCAACAACCCAAGATTACAGCCTATTAACTTAAACATGCTTCTGCCCAACTTTTCTTCTACTTTTACACTATAATACCTTACATTTCTCAACACCAAAAAAGAAAGAAAGAGAAGAGGAAGAAAAAAATGCATCTGTTTACTTGAATAACTTTATCATATACAAAAACTAGAAACACTTTTGATATAAAATACACAATTTATATTGTGAAAAGTTTCAAAGAAATACTGTTAAGAACAGAAATTGTTTTACTTAGTTACCTTTTTCCTTCCTCTTCCCCTATGCTCAGAGTACTTCTAAAGATGAACGAGATGAAGTGAAGAAAATGGGTTTCATTTTCACACAAGTTTAACAAAGTCAACATGAGTTCACTCTTTTCAGTTATTCAGCCATATTTCACAAATGTGATTCATGCTTTGCAGTCTTCACATTTATTCACTAATTTCCATTTTGCTGGTTTTCCTGTTCTTCTCCATCTCCCAACTTCATATTCTGGTTCAAATCCACAGGACTCCTGCTTCTTCTGGTCAACTCCTGTGCTTTTCTCAAGTCTCTTAAGCATTTTCCTTTGGAACAGTGGAGGAGGTTTCACTGGTAAAATCTCTCTATGAACAGCTCTGTTTGTCAGAAGAATGAGAAGCAAAGTTCCCTTCTGCTTGATGACTCGTTTTTTGTTGGACAAACTTATACATTTTCTTCTTAGCCTGTTCCGCATAGAAAAATACTTTGATCTTCCAGGAAAAAATATTCTGAAGACAACTGGATACAACATCTTAAACCTCACATCTGCCTCTGAACATTCCCTGATTAATGGAATAAAATTGCTTCTCTTCTGCCTGGGGTAGAGTGAATAATCATTTTCCACAAATACCATACTCTCTCGAACTTTTAATACTTTGCCCTTCTGCCGCACTTTTATCAGGATGAGCTCTTTCTGTTATGTTTGCATCTTACTAATACAGGTTTTGGCTACTTTCTAATGGCCACATCTGGAGCATATACACAGTGTATTCGTTCACTTAACAGTTCTTGCTGTGGAATACTAGTCCAGTTACTTATTTCTGCCTTTATAAAATTAATACATTCTGTTCCTTCTAGTTTGTCTGGTAAAGCAGAAAATCTCAGATTCTCCTTACTTGCTCTATCGTCTAATTCTATTATTTTTGACACATCTCTTCTTGAGCAGTCTCGTACTCAGCCAGACTTTTCTTCATTTTGACTTCGGATTTTTGCAGTTTTATCAGCTCATCTAAATATCTGTTTAAAGCTTCTTCCATTTTTTTACCAGCCTTTTGTTATTTGGGTTGATATACTCCTTCAGGGTTTCATTTATTTTAATCAGCTCCGAGCACATTTGACTTATTTTTTTCTCTCTCTCTAGATTACTGGAAGCCATGTTTTGCACCAAAGCTGGAGTTTGACCTACTTTTTGATAAACAGCTGTAGGCATCTTACCAGTCAGCATTTTCTCTTCACCTTTTCTAACTGATTTTATTTCTGCTCTCAGTTTCTTCTTTGCTGGCATCTAGGCAATTACTTACTAGCCAGTAACTGAATTTCACTCAAGCTGACAATAAAGTACAGTTTTGTACCTACCATAAATGTAGATGTTCGAAGATCCACATTGCTGCAGTCCTTACACTTGGGTAGTCCGCTGTCCTCGGTCGGCCCAAATATCAAAGTATAAGGCTGACGTCGGTCAAGGCACATTTGACTGACATCAGGACGTCAGGGTACAAATGCGCATGACCGACGTCATATCCTCAGTCTTTTCTTGCCCCAGATGTCAGAAGACCCTAAAAAGAAAGGTCAAAACCAAAAGACAGCAAACAACCAACCAACCAACCACCCTTGCACTAAAAATATGTACAATATATACAATATACACCATATTAACAACCCAACCCACACAACCGCCTCTAACTACAGAGGGGAAGGAGGGAGGGTAAATTGGACTGCAGCAATGTGGATCTTCGAACATCTACATTTATGGTAGGTACAAAACTGTACTATGTTCTTCATCTCACATTGCTGCAGTCCTTACACTTGGGTAGAATCCCAAAGCAGAGGTAAGGGAGGATGGCAAAACTATAAGGAAGCAGGAGCTGCCAAAATGCCCTGCAAAATAGCAGTGGCAAAACCAGCCCTAGATTTAGAATAAAGTGGAAGGTGATAATGCCTAGAGAAAGTATGCACTGAACTCCAAGTAGCTGCCTCCAAAATATCTTTAGTTGCCACCCCCCTCAAAAAAGCTGTCGAAGTGGCAGTAGCCCTAGTGGAATGAGGCCTAATCCCAGCTGGAATCTCCTTGCCATGATGGGAATAACAGAAAGCAATGCAAAACCCAATCCACTTAGAAATAGTCTGTTTTGACACAGGCTTGCCCTGAGAACTCAAAGCAAAAGAAACAAATAACTGCTGAGACTGCCTGAACCCTTTAGTTTTGTCCAAATAATATCGCAACTGCCTGTGTACATCTAACGTGTGCAAAATCTTTTCCCTTTTATTTTGGGGATTTGCATAAAAAGTAGGCAAATGAATAGTCTGGTTTAAAGCCACACTAGAAACCACTTTAGGCATAAAGGAAGGATTAGTACGTAAAGATACCCTATCCTTATGGAAAATTAAGAAAGGCTCAACCGCCATAAGGGCCTGCAACTCAGAAACCCTTCTAGCAGAGGTAATGGCCAACAAAAAAGCAGTCTTCCATGATAAATATTTCAACTCGGTAGTAGCTGCAGGCTCAAAAGGTTGTAGAGTGAGTTTCTCCAACACAAAATTGAGATCCCAAGCAGGAGTAGGAGCTCTACGTGGGGGTCTTATATTCTTTGCCCTCTAAGAAATTGCTTGAACAAAGGATGAGAAAACAATGGTGGGTCACAATCATAGTGAGCGAAATTGCTGCAGCATGAACCTTAATAGAAGAGAAGGACAAACCTTTGTCCAGTAACTCAGTAAGATATTGAAGAGCCACACTTAAATTAGGCTCAGAAACATCAAAATCCTTTGCTGTACTCCAAAATAAAAATCTCTTCCATTTATCTGCGTACACTTTCCTTGTACTAGGCCTTCTAGCTTCCAGAATAACATTCAAAACTTGCTGTGGAAGTTGAGACCCACTATGGTTCAAAACAGAATATGCCAGGCTGTTAGGTGAAGAGAGTGAAGCTTGACATTGAGCAAATGACTGTCCTCCTGAGACAACAGGTGTGGAATCGAAGGCAAAGGCCATGGAGGCTCCCGTACCAGGCTTCTCAGTAATGGGTACCAATGCTGTCGAGGCCAATCTGGAGCTATCAAAATCATCCTTGGCTTGTCCTGTCTGGCCTTTAGTAGTACCTTTGGGAGGAGAGGCAGAGGTGGAAAGGCATACACATGAAGATTGCTCCAATTGAAAGAAAGAGCATCCACTTTCCAAGCTGTGTGATGAAACCTTTTCGTGCAAAACTTTGGCAGCTGGTGGTTTAGTGGAGAAGCGAACAGATCTATGTCTGGAGTTCCCCATGACACTGTCAATTCCTGAAATACATGAGGATCCAATTTCCACTGTGGGGATCCATAATTGCCTGCTCAACACATCTGCTAAGGAGTTCTGTGCTCCGGCAGAAACCTTGCCTGAAGATTTAGCTGTAAACTGAGAGCAGTCTCCCACAAAATCATTGCTTGCCTGCATAGAGGATAAGAATGTGTTCCCCCTTGCTTGTTGATGTACCACATGACAGTTGTGTTGTCTGTTAGAATCAACACCTGCCCTGGAAGAAGTAAATCCTTGAAAGCTATTAATGCAAACTGGACTGCTAACATCTCCTTCAAGTTGATATGTAGATGTTGTAGACTGGCAGGCCACTTGTCTTGTATCCACTTTCCATTCAGATGAGCTCCCCAAGCTTTGTCTGAGGCATCTGTCGTTAGAATCTGACTCGCCTCTGGCCAGGTCACAGAGAGTCCCTTGTTTAGGTGACATTCCTGAGCCCACCACAACAATTCCTTTTGAATGCAAGGTATTATTTGAATGACAGTGTCCAGATCCTGGCAGTGCTGTGTCCATACATTTTTGAGATACCATTGTAACTTCCTCATATGCAGTTTGGCATTGGGAAGCACCAGAATACAAGATGCCATGAACCCCAAGGCTTGAAGGACTGTCCTTGCAGTCAGCCTGGACTGATGAGACAATTGATGAAAGTAAAGGGAAAGATTCTTTTGTTTGTCCGGGGTCAAAAAGGCCATCTGGGATGCTGTATTCAGTCTCACACCCAGAAAGCACATGTCCTGAGAGGGTACTAGACTGGACTTTATTTCGTTCACAGAATACCCCAGGCATCTTAGCACTGCTATCACATATTCCAAATGATGAAGAAGCTCGTCCCTTCCTTGAGCCAGAATCAGGCAATCGTCCAAATAAGGATAGATCTGTATTCCCTTTAGCCTGAGGAAAGCTATCACTGGAGCCAGAACTTTCGTGAACACTCTGGGCGCAGTAGATAAGCCAAAGGGCAATGCAGAGAACTGATAATGAGAAGTCCCAGCTCGAAACGCAGATACTTCCTGCAACTCAGTCTGATAGGAACATGAAGGTAAGCCTCCTTGAGATCCAAAGTTACCATCCAATGATCTTTGCCCAGCAGAGGTAAAAGCTGTTGTAACGCCAACATTTTGAACTTGGGAATGTCCAGATAAGTGTTGAGGGTAGATAAATCCAAAATTGGTCTCCACGTGTTCCCTTTCTTTGGTACTAGGAACAGGCGAGAATAAAAACCTAGGCCCACTTCTGGCATAGGGACCGGCTGTATGGCCCCTATTTGAAGTAACAGAGAAATTTGTTTGTGAGCCTCTATTCTTTGTTGAGGAGGAACGCCTGGCATGCCTTTGAAAGGAGGCAAGGTATGGAAATAAAACCTGTAACCGTGGTGTATGATATCCAATACCCATCTGTCTTGGGTAATCAAACTCCAATTTTCCTTGAAAAGTGCCAACCTTCCTCCCAAAGGTGCTGCCAGACGAGAAGGCTCTGGCAGCTGAAAAGGTAGGTCATTGGGTCTGTTTACGAAAGGACTGACCCCTGCCCTCACCCGAAGACTGTGCAGGTGAACTCCCTGTTCTAGGCCTGAAAGAGCCCTGAGCTCTGCCCCTACCACGCCTAGACCTACCCCTAGACTGGGAATCATAAGAAGGATACGTCCACCCCTTGGTAGGCCAATTTCTACTAAACTTCGGAGGCTGAACTTGCAAAAAATCTTTAACAGTCTGCATAGACTTAGCCTTGTCTTCCATTTTCTTTAAGACTGCCTCAACAGGAGAACCAAACAACACATCAGATTGTAAAGGAGCATCTAAAATCCTTGTCTTAACATGGTCAGATAAATTCTGATCCCTCAGCCAGGCGTGCCTGCGAAGAACTGACCCAGTGGCAGCCACCCTAGACGAGGCCTGTACAGCATCAAAACCACACTGCAAAGAATGCTTACCCACCTGTTCCGAAACATGTACTAAATCTTGTAACTCTTTACACTCAATACCTTCCGCCAGAGCATCTACCTTAAACTTCAATTGTGAAAGGAGATAGTTTTGGTATTTCAACATGTGAAACTGGCAATTCAAAGCCCTCATAGCTAGGGTGGAAGAAGTATAAACTTTCTTTCCCCATCTATCCAAAGCCCTGGCCTCTTTATCTGGAGGAACCGGATTTTTGACAACAGAAGCCTTAACACCTTTAGGCCCCTGACTAATAGTTTCTGGGTCTGCCCTAGGACTCTTAAAAAGATTCTTATGAGCTTCAGGCACCCTGTAATACCTATCCGGTTTAACAGGAGCAGGAGGCAAAGAATCAGGATTAAGAGAAGCCTCAGCAAAAACATCTTCCACCACATCCAGAACAGGAGGAATAGCCAAAGGCCTATGCTGGGGTAAAAACAAAAATTCCCTAAGCCTTTTCCTGGAATCAGAGAAGTCCTGACCTTCCCACTTAAAATGCTCCCTCATGGAATGAAGAGTCTCTGAAAAAGAAAAATCCTCAGGAGGAGAAGCAGAAGGAGTAGAATCATCCACATCAGAATCAGAATAAGGAGAATACTCCTGCAAGTCTTCAGCCGAAGACTCTGAAACATCCGAAGCCTGCTCAAAACTCCCTAGCTCAGGTTCCACCCTTGGTCTCTTATCAGGAGGGGGCAAAGAACCTCTAATCAAGGTAATCAAATCTTCTGCCATTTTAAGCATATGCTTCTTGGGCACAGTTCCTGAAGAACTAGGGGTGACACCAACTGAAGCTAAACCTGGCCTGCCTCTGGGAGAAGCCTTGGAAACAGAAGGAGAGGGCCTAACCACCCTAGGAAGGGAGGGGAGTACAGTAACCTGAGAAGCCCCTTCAGCCTGACCTGCCTCCTGAGAGGCCACATCCTGCAATAATAAAGTCTCTCCCTGGGACTCCAAAGAAACCTCCGGCGGAACCCCCGGCTCCACCGACACCTCTAAAGAACCGGCGTCCGGTACGGACGGTTCTTCTAGCCTAGGCTTAGCTGCTTTGTCCTTGCGCTTCTTCGAAGAAGCGGGCGTCGGAGCATCCGACGGCATTTTATAATTGCACCGCTTCCCGAAGACTAACCTGGCACAATCTAACCTTCTCTTTATAGTGCGCTTATTGAATCTAGCACAAGAGTGACACCCAACAACGTCGTGCTCAGGCCCTAAACAAGGAATACACAAAGTATGATAATCTCTATGCGGTATCTGTTTCCCACAAGAAATACAGTTATTCACTTTTTCTGACATCCGGTAAACCACTGAGGCAAGAAAAAACTAAAATATTCCCCAACGGGGTATTTAGCCAACTTTGACTCGGTCTGAAACTCCGAATTCGAAAAATTTCAGAACGCCGAACGGCACTTGCAACGCTGCTTCTGCATCGGACCATGCGGCAAAAAAGACTGAGGATATGACGTCGGTCATGCGCATTTGTACCCTGACGTCCTGATGTCAGTCAAATGCGCCTTGACCGACGTCAGCCTTATACTTTGATATTCGGGCCGACCGAGGACAGCGGACTACCCAAGTGTAAGGACTGCAGCAATGTGAGATGAAGAACATCATTAACTGTTTCTCAGTTTCTGTTTTCACACTGAGAGAGCTGAAGCTAAGTTGTTGATCAATGATAAGCCATCTTGGAAACCCTTGTTTGGCTACTGTTGGTTGTTCTTAACATTTTAGTTACTGCTTATTGCCAACATTGGGACAAACAACAGTCAACCTCATTGGGTCATTAGTTCATGGAGTCTTTCTGCACAGTCTGCTGAGTTAGTGCTCATAAGCAGCTGCTCAGAGCGATAAAAGTTGGCAGAAGAAATACAGAAAGTCAAAGAAAGTCAAACAAAATGGAAGAGTAAGAACAGTAATCTGTGCACTGTAGTTGTCTGCCTCAAGCTGGGGGAGTCAAAGGATGCCAGAGGGCATCCTTAGGCTGGAGGAGAATGTGGATGAGGAAAGAAAGAAAGAAGAGTGTATTGCCAATATGGAGGCTAGGATGCAGACATCAAAATGATCTCAGCCAGCCTGGATTAATACAGCTAATTAACATATATTAACTGGAAACTGGCAAATGGCAGCTGTGGTAACTTTGCTCCTCTTTATTATTTAGTAGTAGTAGTATATTCAAATTGTTGTGAGGAGGGTTACATAAGCAAGCAAACTGAACACTTGATGTGTATGTAGCCTTGACAGTCTTGGCAGATTATTTAGCCAACTCTCAATCGGCTGCTATTGCTTGTAGCATGTGCCACAATGACAAAATATAATTAAACAGTTGTGTTGTAATTAAGTGCAGTCTGGGTATTCGAAAATTTTGTTTCTGCTTGTATGAGCAAGTTCTGACACTAGCATGCAAGTCAATGAGGTGGTTTGAGAAACAACAACATAACAAAGTATTCATTTGGATTGCCGGTTAGCTAACCAGCTCTGTGTAGATTAGGAAGTTTGTCCATTTCTTATTTAACTTCATGTAGAACAGTAACATACTGCATTAAGATCCTTTATACTCCATTTCAGCAACAGAAAAGTATTTTTGTATGTATGTCTGTATACTATGTAGTACATTATGATTAAACTAAATAGAGATCTTCTCCATGAAAATAACTTTAATATTTGCTTTTTAATTCACAATATACAGATATAGCATATTTTACAATTCTATAAAATTTTACAGTGTTGAACAGTTATACTTAAATGATAGGTGGAAACTAAATAATATATGAACTGAGCCTCTGTTTAAAAATCCTGACATCATACTATTTAAATGTCTCCTTATTTTAGGTAATGACAAATATTTACAAGGACAACCACTGGAACCCAAGCTGCAAGTGACTGATAATGCTGAAAAAAAAAAAAACTAGCCCCAGGACATAATAAATTTCAGATACTCCTGCAGAGAAAAAACAAATGAATCAGCAAACCCTGAGCAGTGCAAAAGAATTAAGACACAAAATTATGAACAGTCATTAACTCCCCGAGTGACACCTTCAGGTGCATCTGTAGGTAACTCCTACTGACGCCTCTAGACGTCAAATCTTGCTTGTTCATATTTGCATCAATAATTCCAAAACCATGTTGTGTACAAGGTTTTAAGATTTTATTTTAAAGCTTACACACTGGCAAACCCAAATGCATTAATATTTGACCTTTTAGTGCAGGTAAATAGATATTAACTGTTGTTTTTCTGATATTAATTTATATAGATATAACTTTCATATTTTTCTAAATATCTCAACAAGCAAGTAATACAGAATTCCTTGGCCTTATATGAAAGCTTTCAGCTAGATGAATAAACTGCTGCTGACAGTATGTGTATAACCTGAGTAGTTGCTGATACTGTAAGCTGTTTACAAATTATTAAAAATTTATTAGTTACTGTGTTTACTGTGACTTATAAAATTTGGCTTAAGACCTAGAACCTAAAGAAGAATATGAATGTCCTTCGGCTTTTCCCGGTTAGGGGTCGCCATAGCGGAACTCCAGTCCGCTAATGATTGGCAGTGGATTTTTATGGTGCCGAGTTGCCAGCCCGATGCCCAACCTTCAAAGAAGGCACACCCATTCACGCACGCACCTACCTGCAGGTCTTTAAATGTCACTCGACCACGGGGAGGACATGCAGACTCCACACAGAAGGCTAGAATACTACCACTATAAAAATAGTTTGTGCTGAAGAGTTTTCCACTTCTTTCATAACCCCTATGGTTCCAGAGATATCAACATTTGTTTGAAATGTGAGGACATAATTTGATTCTATCAAAAGGCTTAGGCTCCACCCATTGGAAGTTACAGTGCAAGCTTCCTGAACTCCACTGGAGTGAATGAGTTAAAGGTAGAATTCATTAATGCTGAACTGGAAAATGATTATTATGAAAGAACATAAAACTGTCATATTTAAAAATTTATAAAATTAGTTCTTGGTAGCAAAAGTTGTTTAATTATATCAGAGATGAGAAGGAGTCTTGAGAATAAGACAATATGGACCTTGGACTTCCAAGCTGGCTGCACACTGAGTAACAGCTTAATTCTAGCTCTCTCAGTGGGAAATCAGAGAAAGTCAGTGGACCTAGATTTCTGGGTAAAGTTCAGTAATTAGCTAGTAATTCCACTGCCTGGATACCAGGAAAAAAGAAATACAGAGGACCTGAAGTAAAATCAACTACAAAAGGTGACAAAAACACTGGCTGGGAAAAGTACCGTAGCTATTCAGCAAAAAGCAGTGCAAGTGCCAGACATGACTTCCAGTAACCTAGCGGAAAGTATAAGGGAAAAGCACATGGACTTGAGTAAAATAAATGAAACACTGATGGAGAACATCAATTCAAACAATAAAAGGCTGGAAAAAATGGAAAAAGCTTTAAACAGATTTTCAGATAAGGGGATAAAGCTACAAAACCCCAAGGTCAAAATGAAGAAAAGACTGGCTGAAAAGAGATGTTTAGAAAATAACAGAATTAGAGGACAGAGCATGTAGGGAAAACGTGAGCTTTTCTGCTGTACCTGAGAAGCTGGAAGGAACAGACTATATTAATTTTATGAAAGCACAAATAAGCAACTGGACTGGTATTCCACAAAAGGAATTGTTAATTGAAAGGTCACATCATGTGCACACTCCAAACCTGGCTATGAGAAAACAACTTAAACCTTTAATAGCAAATATGAAATTTTACCAGCAGCAGAGGTTGATTCTGACAAAACTGTAGCAGAAAGACAAAGTAGTTATAGTGGTAGACAGCAGAGTGCTTGTGGAGAATGACTATTCAATGTATGCCAGGCAAAAGAGGAGCAAATTTATTCCATTATTCAGGGAATGTTGAGAAGCAGGCATGAGATTCAAACTGCTGTACCCAACAATCTTCAAAATACTTTTCCTTGGAGGAACAATATAATTTTTTTTTGATGAAGTACATGCTAAGAAAGAAAGACAAATATTTGTCCAACAAAAACTGAATAGGGAAACAGAAGGAGATTCTGCTTCTTGCTCTTCTGGTAATAAAGACCATAGAGAGATTGTGCAAGTGAAACCTTTTCCAGTGTTTCAATGGAAAATGCTTGAGAGAGGAGAAAAAAGCACAAGGGTTGATTAGAAGAATTGAGAGTACTTTGGAAATGAAGCAGAGACAGACAGGGTTTGGGAGGGAGATAGAGATGAACAGGGTTAGAACAAGAAAATCAGGAAATATTGGACTTTGTTAAATTTGTAAGGACTCTAAAGCATATGCCCTACTTCGTGTCATTAATGTCTGGAGAATAAAATCAGTAACTTGGAAATTGACAAATGTGAGATTACAAAACAATAATTATATTAGTGAAACATGACAGAATAAGAAAATCTGGAAATATTGGACTTCTTTGGACTTTGTTAAACTTGCAGGGGACTCTAAAGCATATGCCCTACTTCATGTCATTAATGTTTGGAAAAATACTCAGGAGAGGGGAAGAGGAGGGAGAAAGTTAACTGTAAGTAAAATGAATTTTTTTCTTAATGGTACTATTTAAATAGTGCACTATTTTCTTTGTATGTTATAAAGTATTTTTTTCAGTTATTTTAAATGTAATGGAGATACTAATGTAAATAGCTATTCCTATTTTTTTCTTCCTTCCTTCCTTCTTTTTCCTTGTTCAGTTTTAAGAAATGTAGGTACTGTAATTTAAAAAATAAAAAAATCTGGTTAAAAGAGCATGACAAAAGAAAAAAAAATAGGGTGCTTTTTCTCATTGTTGCATAGGGGAATGACTGGGTTAAAGCCATTACCTTAATCTAGTAACAGGTTTTAACAAAAAACAAGTGAATGAAAAAGAATATTGACTATTACAAGGCTTTTTTTCCTAGAAAACAGTTTTGTGTCTGGTTCTCATGTCTCTAGCAGACAATCTGATAAAGAGAAATGCTTGGAGAAATGTTTTCTGAAAGCATTCATGTGTTTTCCTAGCTGAGAGAGCTATAAAGATAAGACAAAATCAGACAGCACTTAATAGAAATACAGGCTGCACCATGAGTCTTAGCATGGATAACCTTTTTTTTTTAGGTCAGCTCAAGTCTATAACATGTGTCTGTCAGTTTGGAGCATTTCTTCCTATTAAGAGGCTGAAACTTCAATATTTGAAGATATACATCATTTTTGTGTGTTGTTAAGTTAATAGTTTTTTTTTGTGGGGGGGGGGCTGGGTGTGTGTGTGTAGTTTTGTTTGAGGGTTTTCAATAAAGCAAAATTACTGTAAGATGTGATGTAGGCTCAAATGAAGATAAGAAACAACTGTATAAAAGTTTAACCTGCCAAATAGTACATGCATGTAACACAAAACCTGGAACTAGACATTTAACAAAAATGCTGTTATACATAAAAGGTGGGAATGATAATCTCTCAAGAGTATGATGTTTTAGATATGGTCTTTAAACAGTAAGGGTCTCACAGATAAATACAAAAAAAGAGTAGTGAACTACATTAAAAATGCAGAATGTAAATAGCTATGCTACAGGAGACACACTTGGAAAGAACAGAACATGTAAATTTGATAAAGAAAGGTTTTCAGGATGTTTATTCAGCAGAATACCTGGGCCAAAGGAAGACAGGAGTACTTATATTAATTGCAAGAGGAGCTCCAATAGTAATAGAAGAGGATAAAAAATACAATAATGGTAAATTTGTAGTACTAAAGGGCTACTGGCAAGAAAGGAGGATTACACTGGCATATATTTATATTCTACCGAGAACTGCTATAAAGGAACTTAAGAAAATTCTGGAGAAATAATCAGCTTTCAGCAAGGAACATTATGTATAGGTGGGGAGTGGAACTTGATTTGCAACAGTGAAGATGTGAATGGAAAATAGAACAATGTTGGGTAGATTTTAAAAAAAAATATGAAAATATTTGGCATGGAAGATGTGAATTCAGTACTATAAGTTTGGAGCGAATTTATATATTATTCCCCAAGATACAAAAACTGGGCTGGACAGCATTTACATTTCACAGTAACATGTGCATTTAATTGAAGGTCTTAATATACACCCAATAACTATTTCAGATCATGCTCCAATAATAACTAAAATAAAAACACAGGGTAATACAATAAAAAATGAGACACTGGCACTTCCCCACCTATCTGTTGAAAAGAGAAGAATTCAAGGAATGGGTAGTGGTAATTATTCAGGACCTATTAGAGAAGACATAAATTACTTCTGATAATATAGCTAGGGAGTGGGATACAATTAAAGTGGAGTTTAAAACAGTGTGGAAATAAAAGAAAGGGAGA
The DNA here is from genome assembly GCF_019279795.1 of Protopterus annectens. Classification (NCBI taxonomy): domain Eukaryota; kingdom Metazoa; phylum Chordata; order Ceratodontiformes; family Protopteridae; genus Protopterus; species Protopterus annectens. Next base: position 389,015,379 of record NC_056731.1, on the reverse strand, counting down.
TATGACTAAAAAGTAACGAGAATTATTTTGAGAGACTGACAAATGTTAAAGTATTGCAAAATAGGGGGAAACTCACAGAACAATAACAGAAGCAACTGCAGAATGTTAAAAAGAAAAAAATGGATTACCTTGACAATATGCATGAGTTTAGAAAGAGTGCTGTTAAGCAACCATTTTTTGATAATAACTGCAGAGCAGAAAAACTTCAACCACTCAGGCAACAGGAAGTAGAAAGGGCTGTCGCCAAGCATAGAGAGCCTATAGCAAGGAAGATAACAAGAGATCCTATAGAATTATTAGAAATATTTCAGATATTCTATGAAAGTCTGTATAAAGCAGAGAAATATGGAAATCAGAAAAGGTACAAATGGAAATGTTTATGGAATAATTAAATATGCCAAGTTTACAGGTAGAGGAGGCTCAATTACTAACAGGATAGGAGGAGATGGCATAAACATGGTGACATATAACCAATATACAGGAAAGTCTCCAGGAATATATAGTATTCCTGTGCAAGTTTGGAAGCTAGGAGGGGAAAACTGATCCCTCATTAGACCCATTAAAGAATACAACGCCTCGTTTGGTATGTACCTCTCAAGACATCTGCAACAACTGGAAAGGCCACAGAAATACCTCACTAAAAGAATCACAGGCCTAAAGCAGATGCCCTATGCTAACAGTCTAAAAAAACTCCACCTATACTTTGTCACATATAGTCTACTCAGAGGCGATCTCTGCTTAACATACAAGGCCATGTCAAACCCAGAGCTGTTGGACATGCTACACTTAAAGAAATCCCAATCTATCAGAGACACACGCTCCAGGGATCTAAACCTTGTCATCACAATGAACAAAACATGCTCGAAGGATAGGTTTCTGACCCAGAGACTCCCCAAACTCTGGAATAGACTGCCCATACATGTTAGGCAGAGTGCCTCTTTGGTCCTCTTCAAAAGAAACCTTGATGATTGGATGGGAGATAGGAAATTCACCCCGGGGATTACGTCAATCGCCCTGCTAGACAGGGGTCCAGGGAAGTAAATACTGTGGGAAGAAATAGCCAGGGAATTGCTATGGCTAGGCTTGTACAGGCCCTAGGGCCGATAGCCTAGTACCAACCTATGAAGAGGAGGAGAAGAAGTACCAACGTCCTGGAAGAAAGCGGTGGCATCTGTAATACCTAAAGAGAGTGAAGATCCATCAGATCCAGCTTCATACACACCAATTTAAATACTAAACCATGATTAATACAGTATTCATGTCTATAATGGCGAAAAGAATGGCAAAAGTAATGTCAAAATTGATAGCTATGGATCAGTGTGGTTTTGTGGAGGGGAGTCAAACATTTGACAACATTAACAGAACACTCAGAGCGAAGCAGAATGCAAGACAATACAGGTTTCTATCACATAGTCGAACTTGTACAAGTTCGAACCCCATATGTTCGAGACCATAAGTTCGAACTTGTACAAGTTCAAGCGTTTACACGGGAATCTTTGTAAGGGTAGGTTTCCATTCATTTCAATGTGGTGTGATCTCGGAGTTGGTATATTTAAGTAGCGGGGGGTGCATGGGGGCTTGCCCCCCCCCCCGCTTACAACAGTTTATTTTGTTTTTACTTTTTTTTTTTTTTATATCACTAGTCGTAGTTTTGTAACTTCAAACGGAATGGTTTGAACATTCTGTGTTCGAACTTATAAAACTGCGACTATGTGATATAGACCCGATAATACTACTGTTGTTGGGTTTTGGTGCAGAGAAACCATTTGGCAGAGTAAACTAGGACTTTATGAGCAGAGCATTGGAAGCATCTGCATTCCCTGATAAAATTATAAGGTTAATTAGGAGGATATATGAGGGATCTGAGGCAAAAAAGTTAAAGTGGGTGGCGTTCTTTCTGAAAATCTCTTGCAAGAGCAGAGGAACCAGGCAGGGGTGTCCTCTCTCCCCTTTGTTATTTGCATTATATTTAGAACCACTGGCAAAGAAAATAGGGGACTCAGAAATTCAAGGAAATAACTGAGATGGCAGTCAAGAAAGGCTGTCTCTATGTGCAGATGACATTATTTTATACCTGACAAAACCAGAAAGGGACATTACAGTGCTATGGAACATATTGAGACAGTTTCAAACCTTTTTGGGGGTGCAAAATTAATAAAGCTAAAACAAAGGCAATAGCGGTAAGTTATGTACCCACATACAAACTAGTTCAGCAATATCCATACTTATGGGGGCATGATAAAATGAAGTAATTATGAGCATGGATTAAAAATTATTCCAGTGTGGCAGCTAAGGATATGTGGGAAGAGACTAAAAAGATAATACAAAAACTGAGAAAATGAAAGCTCTGTTATATGAATATTGATAGTAAAATACAACCAGTTAAAATGTTTTTAGCCCCTTTGGTCTTATACATAGGTCAGGCATATTTTTATCAACCAGAGGAGAAGGTGTGCATATCAATTAATAAAGAGATGAAGGATTTTATGTGGGATGGGAAGATGGCAAGAGTCAAGTGGGATAAGCTTATTCTTCCAATAGAACGGGACGGATTTGGATTACCCGATTTGAAAAGGTATTTCAGAGTAGCACAGTTAAAGCTCCTGATATATAGCACAAACAGAAAACTATAATTCAAAATGGAAACAAATGATGAAACGGGGGGGGGGGTCTCAAGAAACAAGGAGAGACTGGGATTTTGGATACAGACCTTTAAGGAAAATAGCAATAATCATGCAGAATATTACATTCATAAAGTAGCAGAAAGTATTCTAAGAACTAAGCCAACATGGGAATGGAGAAAGGAGATTCTGCTGATAGGGATGACTATAATTAGGGGATACAGACAATAGACAAGAGGGGGGCCAGAATATATTGGAGAAAACTGGCAAAGGAACGAAGGTATTGGCAGCAAATAACTGGAGAGGAAAAGGCAACAGAATGGGAAGACACCAAGAAGTTATTTGGACTGCATGTTAGAGACTGACTTCAACATTAAGGATTGATATCAGAGTATAGGCAAACAGAAAGAAATGGCTGGGGGGGTGTAAACTAAAGACCAGCACTGATACAGTCTTCAGTAGAATCTGCAAAAGAAGTTGCCATTAAGAAAGGAATAATTAGTACAGCATATAAAATATTGCATAATAGTAAGAATCAATCAGAGGAGGTTTGGAAGGATTGGGAAGAGAGATTGGATAAGCAATTCAAAAAGAAACAATGGGAGGATATTGGTGTAACTAAGGAAATGATGTTTTGAGCTATGATACAGAATCAGAATTGCCTAGACATACTAAGGCCTTGCTGAGCTACTTATGATGGTTGCCAAAATAGCAATTACTAGCAAATGGAAATGAAAGTCTAAACCATTTTTACTAGATGTTGCGAAGATAGTTACAAAGATAAAACAACTGGAAGTGCAATCTTTAGAAAAGGGTAGAAGCAAATTACATAGGAAAAATGGGAACTGTGGGATCAATACATGAAGAGGAGGAACAAGGTTTAAAAGAAGGCAGGATTTGAATGGGCTATGTAATAGCTGACTGACAATGACTGGATATATAATGGTTGCAGCTACAGTTGAGTCAGCATGGTTTGTAATGTATAATGTTTGCGCCTGAGATTGTGTCAGTTTGGTTTATTTCCATTTATATAAATGTAAGATTGCCTGTGTCATACATGATATTCTTATGAAGATGTTTCTTGTTAAAAAAAGACAATATAGACCCTGGTTTCTGCTTCCCGGAAACTGGAAAATTACATAATGAAATATGGGGATGCCTTCAGATTACAAGGCTAGAAAAATTAAAAAAAAACTTGGATGAGGGAAACCATGTAAAAATGGTAACAGTCTAAGAAAGGAAGAAGAAGCAGTGTTCTGTTTATTGCCTCATTATTTGAAAGGGAAGCTATGACTGCATTAATGAAAGCTCTTCAGATGCCTTTTGGCATAATGACAGGAAGATAGGTTATATAAGAAGATGTAAGCTGGGTCAGTGGAGTAAAAAACTTGGCACTGATGTATTTATGACATAAGACATTTCAAAGATAGCATTAAATATGAGTGTCAAGAAAGAGTTGAGGGACCTTTGCAAGTTAGATAGTCAAATTAGCAATTAAAATTGTAAAGATTACCTTTCCTGGAAATGGAAGACAACAATAATTTGCAAATAGTATCTTGGAACATAGTAGTTTTGAGCATAAAAAGCTTAGATGACTGTGAACTAATGGATTCTTTCAAATAGAAGGATATAATAAACCTGCAGAACACTTGGCTGGGACAGACAATTGACTTTTCAATGGTCAGCTTTATTACATTTACTGATTCTAATTGCTGGTACAGAAAATGCAAGTGTTCTAAAGGTGATCAGCTTATCTTAGTGAAATTGAATTTAAGGTTATGAAAAAATTTGCAAGATCACATGAATTTTTGAAACCAGATATTCATTTTCAGGATTAAACAATTCAAACAGTGAATGACTGCTACTTTATAAGTATTCATGGGCTGCAAAAGACAACAGATTCTGGAAAGAATTAAAAATGAGCAAGAAGAATGCAAAGAAAGAAAATGAGTTTAGTACTATGTGAAGACTTTAATGCCAGGAATGGATAACATACAGATTATAAATATGTTATAGGAGAAAGGGACCTTCTTGTCAGAAACTGAATGGATAAGAGAGTGAACAAGCCTTAAATAAGCTGACACAAGCAAGTCACTTCTCATGATTTAATTCTACAGAATGGCTATGAAAGAAATGGAAAAAGAGATGATTACACTTTGTCAAGATACTTGCCATCTAATAGAAGATTTGAATGAACAAATGGGAGCAGTAGGAAACTGAATTTTTTTCAATAGTTTGCGTTTTCTACTCCACTCATGGTATATGTCACAGATGTATGGAGAACAGAAAACACTTCCTAACTCAATTGCTGTTTATAAAAAAGGAGTTTGCTAAATTTTAGTGTTCATATAATGCATTACATTATACTCATTGTGATTAATATATTAAAAGTCTACTGTTTACTGTTTCTATTATTATTTTATCTTGAAATTATTACAATACAAAAGGGAGGGGTCAGCAGCTCATTTTACCTAATGGTGTTTATACAGAAAAAATGCATTTTATTTTTAGCAACCCGATATGTTTTCTATGGTGGGAACAAATGGGAGGAGGTTTTATCTTATCTGTCAGCTAAAATCATTAAACATATAGCAGAGTTTAACAAAACATCTACCTACATAGCCTGGTTTATGTATTTAAAAGCACTGTGCCCCGTTTTATTGGTGAAATGTCTAAATGTTGAATAGTGAAACTGCAGATGGTATGGGGAATACAATTTCTGGCAAAAGCGGTATCAGTTTTTATCCAATTGTACTGAAAAGCTCCAGCTTCCTATCAAAGTGTCCAGGAAAAAACAGGTACCGGAGACTGAATGGCTGACTGATTTCCACTATTAAAAAGTTTTTATGGTGCACTGTACATAATGACTAGAATGTTTAATAGTTATTTATAATAAGGAGTAATATTAGTTAATGCATTTATTTTTGTGCTTTAAATCATTCCTCTTTCATTTCAGTTCAGAGGTACGGTCTTATTCCAGAAGAGTTAAAAGAAATTTTAACAGCAAATACATGTACAGAGCACAATTAATTTATTTTTAAAGTAGATAATAGTAAATGACTCAATTTAAATCACAAAACTGTGTTACATAGTTAAGCTATCTGTTCTGAAACACAGATCAATAGAAATTAGTTCCAGAACTAACCAATGTTTACACACATAGCTTATTCATCACATCACTAATTATCCTAACAGGGAAGGTGATAAAAATATAGAAGACTTATACATACATACATACATATATATATATATATATATATATATATATATATATATATATATATATCTAGTATTCATTAAGCACAAACACATACACACACAAAAGTGTTACAATGTCTGCAATCTTTCTGCTGAATAAAGTTGTTTCTTACTCATTGAAAGAAGTAAAGTTAAATATGCTATAACTTTAGCTAACAAGGTCTTCTAAAAGAAACCCAAAGCTGTGTATCATGAACCACAACAGCAAGTAAAGACCTCTAAATTCTGTGAACCTGTGGTAGAGACCATGCTTTTTTACACTGTTCAGGAGAAGGTGACATCTGACAACACATTTATTACTTCTTAATGTGCCAAACTACATCCCTACCATTTTAAATGATTTTCCAACAATTCATCTACATTTACTAAACTATCTGAGACTTAAAACAGAATGCAAATGGACCACGTTTCAGTGAGATTCAGTGTCACTACATGTGCATGTGTGTACAGATTGTTTTGCTTATATGGAACTATTCATAACCTCATATTTACACTTGGCTGTTCTACTTTTCATATTCCGTTATCTTCCCTTTATCATACATACACCTTTCCATTTCCTAACTCATCTGTCTTCAATACATCACTGTATCTCTCTGCAAATCACAGCATCAGTACTGTCCAAGTACAACTGTCTTTCCTAGTCAAAAGTTCTTAAACATGCCAGTCACTTTTAGAAGTTATTTATCTTGACTCCAGTTCATTACATGAACGTTTCTTTTAATACAAGTTGAGATTCTCGAGGATGACCTTGAGGTCAGCCATACAAGCATGATTCTGGCAGGCCATATCTGCTTGGTCTTCTGACTGTATCTAGTACAAATTCAGAGTTTTTCTTGAATTAATTTTAATAGAAAGTACAATGTGATTGATAGCTCAAAGCAGGAGACAAAATTCATGGACTATTGTCTTTTCTAAACAATAGTAATGCAAGTATAAACTATCATATTACTGACTTAACAGTAATAACTATTGATTACCTGAGAAGTTATAAGGGACATATCAAATGTAAGATTAAAAAAATCTTGAGCATTCTGCAAAATCAGGAACATTGGAGATGTATGGTCTTGGGCCATTTACCTCTTACTGTACTGCTGTCTGTATTTGCTACTTGTAATTTGCAATATTTTATACTTGCATTACTATTGTTAGAAAATGCAAGCTGCTGCAAAATTAAATCCATCACAGTGATATATAAAACAAAATATTTTATTTTTACAGTGTTTTTGACACAATTATTTAAGAATTTTGCTTTCTCAGGATTCCCTGAGAAATGGAGTTGGAAGGTTTGCCTAACAAACTATGTGTTACCAATTAGTAGGTACTAAGGATTAAAATTTGAGGAGAAAGAGGCTTATAGTACAGCCAGAAATAAGTGTCCCACTTTAAGTATGTGGATAGTACAAGGCAACAGTACCTGAACTTTGTCTCCTACTGTGAGCTATCAACCACAGCAGCAAACAGCTCAAATTTGCCACTTTAACAGATATGAAGGGGATGTGTTTAGGGGCAGAGAAGATGAGTTTAAGGACTACAACTCAAGCATAACAAAATAATGAAAACTGGCCACTTTAGAAAGAAAAAGTAATAGGCATTGAGAATACTGTCCTGTGTGATTATCCAGGTTTGTCTTATAAGTAGTCAGTGAAAAGCAAGACATGGTAATTAAACCTGAATGACTAAAAGAAAGCAGGGTATATGTGAAAACACATGTAAAATCAATGCAATGACAGGAGCTTTGGGAGTATGATGCAATATTTTAAAACCAAATACTGCATTGTGGGAAAAAATCATGATGCCAGACCCCATGTGGGCTCACTCTGGAATTACATTTAAAATGATAAAAAAAGTATACAGAGTCCAAAAGTGGTGTTAAAATGTAGGAAACATCAAGATATGATGTAATAACCATATTTTTAAAGTTTGTGGGTGCAGTTCTTCTTTAAAGGCATACATTTTGCATATAAATTGTAGATGAAAAAATATTAAGCTTCATTATATGCGGTGGTGGTGCTGCAGTAGCGTTGTCGCCTCACATTTAGACGTTGCCCGTTCGATTCTCAGTTAGAGCGTCTCTTGTGTAGCGACATGCGTGAATGAGCGTTCCTTCATTGAAGGTTGCGCGTTAGGCCCGGCAAGCCAGCACATAAAAATCTACTGCCAATCATTAGTGGACTGGAGTTCCGCTGTGGTGACCCCTAACCGGCAAAAGCCGAAAGACACAAACAATATACACCATTTGTTTAGTAGAAGAAAAAAATATTAAGCTTCATTACATAGTCCATTTGTTTAGTACCAGGGCTTTATAACCAACTTACAGGAAAAGTACAGTTTTGTACCTACCATAAATGTAGATGTTCGAGGATTCCCTTGCTGCAGTCCTGACTATTGGGTATAGTCAGTCCCCGGTCACCAGAGAGAGTTGACGCCGGTCCGCCGGTCATGGCTTTAGGCCCACGCTTAGACTGCCAGGGTACTAATGACCGACGCCGACGCCATTTCTTCGTCATTTTTTCTTGCCCCAGATGTCAGAAGACCCAAAAGACAAGTCCAAAAAACAACCTGCACCAATACATATGTACAATATACACAATATAATATATAATATAAAATAACATACAAACCCTGAACCCACACCACCACTGACACACAGAGGGAAGGAAAGGAGGGAGGTGAGATGACTGTAACATGGTTCTAACATCTACATACATAACATGTCGCTGTCCTATACTCTTCCCTTTCCCTCATCCTCTGCCTCCTCCCAAGAGGTAAGTAAGGTTGGAGGTAAGGAGGTAAAGCAGGCTGGCAAATTATAAAGTAGCAGGAGCTGACAACATGCCTTGTAAAGCATTACCAGTAAAACAGCTGTGGCATAACCAGAAAGTATGCACTGAACTATATGCACTGAACCAGAAGTAGCTTAGCAAGTAGCTATCCTGCTGTGCAAGTGAAGAACCCCTGAAGTTAATGAGTAGAAATCCCAGCTGCCCTAGGTGGAACAGATGGTTTGCTGTACACCAAAATAAAAATCTCTTCCATTTTTCTGCGTACACTCTCCCAGTACTACTAGGCCTTCTAGCTTCCAAAATCACATTTTGACTTGTGGAGAGAGAGAGACAAGACCTGTTTCAGAACAGAATATGCTATGCCAAGCTGTAGAGACTGCAGCAAGGGAAGACGAAGAACATCTTTAGATGCTCTTACCTCAAAAGACATAATTCTGCTTGGAGCTACAATACAGTTTTACTCCCCAAGCCAGATAAATCAAATTTCTTTACGTTTATTTTCGGGGAGTACACTGGCCAACACTGACCATTTACAGCTACAGCCCAGATATGAGTATTCAGTGTAGGTATACAGTGAGTCACTTTAAAACAAAGAGAGATAAAATGTACATCTTGAATTTAAAGGGGAACAATAAAACTGATTGCTAGAGAGACTCCAGTAGTGACAAGAAAAAAAAAAAACAATAATGTTAAGAGTTCTGATAATATAGGACTACTGGCAAGGCAGGGAGGAGGGAGAAAATTACACTGACATGCATTTATATCCACAAAGAATGCAATTATGGCACTTAAGAATTTTTATTATTTTTTTTTTTTAGAGCTTAAGAAAATCTTGGAGAAATAATCAGCTTTCAGCAGGGAATATTATTTATGGGTAAGAATTATCAGGGGACCCAGAAGGAAAATATAATAAAACGGTAGATTTCTCAAGAAATATATGAGGATATTTGGTATGGAAGATGTGAATTAATTCGTAGGAAGTCAGAATTTAAACATTATTCCCCAGAGTAAAACAACTAGGCTAGACTGGATAGAAATTATATTTCACAGGAGTATGTGTATTTAACTGAAATCTCTGACATAAATCCAATAACTATTTCTGATCATGCAGCAATAAAAACTTAAAAGACACAGGGTAATAGAGTAAAACTGAGACATTGCCACTTTCCTACTTATCTGTTAGAAAGAAAGTAACTGAAACAATGGGTAGTAGAAAACATTCAGGAGTTGCTAGAAATGATGGAGGGGAGAGGTAATGAATGGAATAAAATGGAACATAACTTATGTTCTTACCAGAAACATTAGATTTTTCTGGTCTGTCTGGGCACTGAAACATTAGGACTGGTGCCTTTGGTACCATCTAGTGATGGCAACAAACTCCTCACAAGCTCGAGCCCCTCCTTACCCATAACCTGCTGCTGTTGCTGACTCCACCAGATTGAGTTTGCCAACATTCAGCCTTACAGCTATGCATCAGAAATATGGAAAAAAAATAAAGGAATTTTAAATGCAATTCCACTCAAAACCTCTTCAAAGAGTGACAATTTGGAGGTGGAAGGCAAATGGGTTACTCCACTGTCCAGGCACCAGAAGTATAATATCCCAGTAAGTATATAATTTATGCACTTCTCAGGCCCTGCTCAGACAATGAAACATCAAGACAGAATGCCCAGCTAACAAAGGTGGCTTAGCCCAACCAATCTTTAAGAACAGTCACTCCAAAAGAAGCTCTTTTTCAAAAAAATAATGTCAAGGCTTCAATCCTTAGCAAAGATATGCAATGAAGACCAAGTAGCTGCTGCTTCTACTATCTCATTAATGGGAAAACTACTTAAGAATGCTGTGAACATAGCTTTAGTCTTAACCAAGTGAGCCTTTGGGAGAACAGTAACCTGTTTGCCTGCTGATAAATAACAGAAGAAAATGCAGTCTGAATTTCACTTTGCCAATGCAATCTTAGTGATCTTTTGACCAAGCTTAGCTGCCAAAAAACTGACACAGTGGTTTATCTTTCCTAATGGTCTTTGCATGATCCAAATAAAACCTTATATGTCTGCAAATATCCAAAATGCATAACAAGTAAACTCCTTTGATAAAGTACTTAGGAAAAAATACTGGTAGGTGAATCCACTGATTTAGATTGTTTTGAGTTGGTACTTTAGACGTAAAGGATGATTTTGTCCTCGGGTATACTCAGTCCTGACAAAAATAATGTTGCAGTATTGTAAAGAAAGAACATGAAGTTCAGAAACTCTCTTCACTGAAGTGAAAACCACTGAAAGGGCTGCCTTCCATGAAAATAACTTGATATCAACTGAACCTGCTGGTTCTAAGGGAGGTTTTGTCAGATCCTCCAGTACAAAGGTCAAATCCCAAACCAGAGTTGGTTTAACTACTGGAGGTCTAGAGTGAAAACTGCTTTTGGTCCAGGCCTTACAAGATCGATGTGCAGCCAAGGAATGATTTGGAAAACCTTCAAGATAAGAAATTGCAGATAGGTGCACTCTAATTGAGGCACAACTTGCTACTTTGTTATACAGTTCTGTTACAAAGAGTTACACTGTTAACAGTGTAGACAATGGGGAAGTGTTTCTGTCATAAAACTACAAAAATTATTTGTTCCATCTTCCCTTGTAAAATCTTCTGGTTGAGGGTTTCTGAGAAACTGTAATGAGTCTGATGACATCCTGGGGGAAATGAGAGTTCTTGGCCATTACTGGAATTGACAAAACTGAGAAATTAGTAAAAGGGACTGGATGTCCAGATAAGGCTCCCCAGATGGGTGACTTTGCAAAGCTCTGAGGGGGGAAAGAAGGGTCTTCTTCCAGGGAGACCAAAGCAGGGGGAACCAAGCCTGGCATGGCCAGAAGGGTACTATGAGAATGAACCGAGCCCAGCAAACTTTGTCCTTCAGTAAAAGAAGAAAGAGGGGGGCATAAAGAAAATCTAGGGACCAATGGTGGGAGAATGAGACTCTGCAGGTCTGTCCTTCTTGAGGAACTATATTGAAGAATTAAGGGCATTTGATGTTGAATGGCAAAGCAAAACTCTCACAACAAAGTCTTCCCCACTTCTTGAATATGCTTCATGCTACTCTGCTGTTGATAGACCATTCAAGATGTAGCAGAATCTGTCTGCCAAGTTTCTCCACAATTACATTAGTAGGCACACATACATGCTTTTCTTTTAGAAAGCATTATGAGGTAATTACCCATTCCCATATGTTCACTGCTTTGATGCACAGTGGATAAGATTGGGTTCTCTCTTGCTTGTTCATGTACCATACCTCACCCATATTGTCTACCTGTATGGCAACTGCATCCTAAGGGAGCACACCCTGGATTGCCTGCAAATGCTAGGAGGACTGCTCTCATCTTGAGTATGTTAATGTGCAGAGAAACCTCTTTGTAGTTCTTCAACCTTGTACTGTCCTGTCTAAGGTACTCCCCACAGCCAAGGGCAACTATTTCTCTGCTAACCATTGCCTTGCACATGGCACTGATTTGACAAAAGGTGGAGTCATCCACAGGTTTAACCTCTGTTTAACAACCCTCAATAACCTGATCCTGGGGTACACAAGTGGACTAATTCTACTGTACCCAAAGTGTCTACTGCAAAATTCTCATGCCAAGTCTGGGATGGGAAACCATCTGTAATCAAAGCAGCCACAAATCTGAGAGTCTTGAGGACTTTAACTGCTGATGGCTGATCCAACTGAAATAGATCTAAGACCTCAGAAATTATAGACAATTCTGTCTTGTGGTAGAACAATCTATCTCCAGGTGTCTAGACAGTAGCTTATGAAAAACAAATCTTGCGATGGTTTCAAGGTGAGACTTGCTTAAATAAAACAGTATCCCCAAAGACAGGCAGATTTGAAGCAAGTACTGTTGTGCTAGAACAAGCTGCTTCACAGATGGTGCTGCCAAGAGCCAACAGTCTATGTATGGGAATATCTTAATCCTAAAAAGTCACATGTGCACTGTGACCACAGCCATGCATTCAGTGAACACCTGGGGAGGGGGGCTGTAGTGAGTCCAAATGGCAGTGCCAAAACAGATAATGACTGGCTCCGATCTGGAAGTGATGAAATCTTCTCAATGTCAAGTCTATTTTTACATGTAGGTAGGCATCCTGAAGATTTAAAGAGCACATCCAATCCCTCTGCTTCAACCCATGATAGTATGGACTGCACCATGACCATCCAGAAAGACTCCTTTACAAAATGGTTGAGCTGATTTAGGTCAAGTATTGGTCTGACTTCCTTGGCCTTTTTTGGCATTAAAAAAATCTGAAGTAAAATCTTTCCGGTCTGGTGGGACTGCTGGGATTGCTCTCTAGTGGAAAAGGGACATCTTTTAAAGCTGCTTCCCTTCATTTGGGTGATGCCAGATGGGATTGTAAAGTCAAAGCTGGGGCTGTGGTGAAAAATGGAATGTTTTACCTTTAGATATGATTCATCTTAGCGTGGCTTGTTGCTGTCTCTGCTGGAGCATCTGTGATTTATGAAGCTACACGTTTCTCACCCCTTTCTGGTCCTAATGAATAGTCCTTTGTAGGGAAAGAAAATTCACTCCCACATCAATAAGCATTCTGCCTCTTGTTCACAAGTAGGCAGTATCACCTTAACTTGTTACCCAGATATAGTCTATTACCATCAAAGGGGGCACTGATGAAATGAGAAGAGACCAAGAAGACATTTGGATTGCAGGCTAGTGATTGCCTTCAGTATCAGGGACTGATATCAGAGTATAGTCAAACTGAAAGGGATAGGGAATCCTAAATGAAAGACCTGCACTGGTTGAGTTTTTAACTGAATCTAGAAGAGAAGCTGCTATTAAAAGGGGATAATAAGTAGGGCATATAAAATATTGCACGGTAACTATAGGGATCAATCAGAAGAGGTTAGAAAGGATTGGTAAGAGAGATTAGGTATACAATTCACAAAGAAACAATAGGAGGACACATGTATGGCCTCCCAAATAAGCAACAAAATTTAAAAGACTTAGGATTTTTGCCTGGAAGTGTTTGCATAGATACTTTTATGCCCCAAGCAGACTCCAAAGAATTTTTCCTCAGATAGATGGCACATGTTGGAGTTGCGATGGGGAAGAAAGAGGTAACTGGGAATATATATTTTGGGAGTGTAACATTTTGGGAATGATATAACTTTGTCAGGAATACTGGGAGAGCAAATGAGTGCAACAAAGGAAATTATTTTTTTGAGCTAGGATACAGGATCTGAATTGCCTAGTAAGTAAGTAAGGCCTTGTTAAGTTTAATTCCGGTGGCTGCCAAAAAAACAACTGCTAGAAAATGGAAATCAAAATCCAAAACAAATACACAAAGTAGTAAAAATTGTAACAGAAATAAAAGAAGAGAAGTGGGATCTTTAGAAAAGGGTAGGAGCAAATTACATAAAAAAAATGGAAATTACTAGAACAAATGCATGCAGAAATATGTTTAGGAGGAATGAGTTTTAAGAGACGGTAGGAACTGAATAATTTATGTAATGTTGCTTAATATTTATAAGGTACATAACAACAGATGTGAATTATAATGTTTGGAAATATGAACTTGTTACTATGGTTTGATTAGTTTTATATAAATATACGTTTGCCTATGTCACAAGTGATAATTCAATTAAGGTGTTTACAAAAAAGGTGCATTGGCAACAACTACCTTGAAATGGCCCAGGAAATCTGTAAGGTGCATCAAGGTCTGTCTTCTCATCGCTAGGCCTGAACCTGTGGTCCTAGCTGCCCCAGCCATCTCATTACTTGTGAAACGCATGGTCAGAGAAGAAATAGTGCTCATGGCTGCCACCTGAATCTCCAACTGTAAATGGAGTTTTCCAGAAGGTAAGATTTTTAGATTTTCTGATGCCTTCTAAAAGATCTTCATTTGAAACTGAACCAGGTGTGCTATATAGGCCAATGGTCTGATGAGTGCACACTAGATGCAGAGACTCACCTTACTTATTCTAACCATCATCCTGGAGTCCTTATTAGGAGGATGGATAGCTTGGGCATCTTCTGGAATGTCCTTCTTTCTGACCACAGCTACAAATATGGAGTCAACTGAGGTCTATTGCTCCAATATGGTCTGCTTTTGACAGTCCAAAGGACTATGCAGGGTTTCTTTGGGATGGCCTAAACTATGTCCATCTCCTTCCACACTTTACTACAGACCATATCTATCAGTTTGTCTGGGGAAGACACAACTCACTCTATTGAGAGAGAGGAACTATAGGCCTCCTCTCAGATCTGTTCACTAAGGGAGGTGGAGTCAACTGGTCATGATCCCCACTGCCTCTTTATTTTCCAATATTTCACTGAAGTCTGCATACTCTGAATGGAATTTGGGGGAACCTCCCTATTCATCCAGATCTGTACTTGGTGTTTGAGTCTCTGAGGGGGAGTCTGCATGCTTCCTCTTACACTTTCTCTGCCTCAAAGGACTGGAACTGAAGTCTTGGGAAGAGTGATCTCTGTATCTCACCAGAACAGGCCTTGTAATCCTCTGGCCCTGAAGGAGCCTAGATGATAGTCAGTTCAGGGGTCCAACATCTGTGGTATCTTGCAGCAGAATCAATACCACTCATACTATGGGCACAGAGAAGCAGTGGGTATCCCAATTCTGCTCCGCTGAATCCATTGGAATGCCTGGAGCTAGAACTATCGGTGCCAATGAAATCAAGGTCTATGCCAGCATCAGCAAAGCTGCCCTGACTGCCAAGCTGAAGCTTCCAGACACTCTGACACAGAATAGCACTGTAACAGGTGGTGCTGAAGGCCCAACCCTACCTCTGTGAATCTAGTGACAAACAGCACTGAAGAGTTTGGCATTGATGCCAGGAGGGCTAAAGCCATTAGTGTAGCAGAGGTGAAGTTTATCTGAAAAGAGTTGCCGGGCATACCATGACTGGACGAGGTATAACAAGATGGGAGGCCTGGGTAGTCTCTTGGCCCACTGTGGGAACTGTCAGGGACATGATGATACCACATCAAAGATGGGTCTTGACAAAGGTTGACATCATATGCTCCCAATAAATTTGAGTAGAGCTCTGAAGAAATCCGAGAGGTCAAACTAATGCTGTAGCTAGGGGGTGTCAAAGGAAGCATCTTAGAGTTACTTTTCAGAAGAAAGGTTGCCTGTATGGAGGAGTCTTGCAAGTGAGGAGAGGAAGGCTTGGCTGGAGTGGAAACACTATGTGTTTTTCCCTTTAGAGATGGAGTAGCAACTTGAGGAGCTTTAAAAGGGGTAAGCTTCTCTAACACAGACTGATCCCCTGTCTTCCTTTTCTCCTGCCTTTTATCTAGAGTTGATGTTTCTGCAGCTTCAATTGGTGCCAAATCAGGCAGTAGTACGCCCTTAACAACCAATTTCTTTTTACATTCCAATAAAGTATGTGAACAAATATTTTTACAAATACTGCATTCACTGGTGAGATGTGACTGTGTATGCCTAGAAGGAGTGCCTTGTTTCCACAATGTTTATACTTTTTAAAACCTGCTTTTCTTCTTTCTCCTTGACTAACAACAATCACAACAGCAAACTACCACCACTGAAAAATACCAAGATCAACATGTAAGAAGGAAAAACTGCATGTCAGGAAAGTAGGGCTGACAACCCAAGATGCAACAAAAGGGAGGGGCAGAGTGAAAGGACAGGTAGAAAAGTAAATAAAGGAACAGAAAAGCAATACAGAAGCATAACAATCCTCACTCAGCACATTTCAACAACAAATTAGAAAAGAATTTGAACTTAACTGTCACAGAAAACAATGCAAAAACTCCCTTTTAGCATTTGAGCTGTTTGGAGACATCACTGACAGAATACTGGCAATGAGATCTGGAGAAAGCAGCGGCAAGGGGTTATGGGTAGGGAGGAGTTTGAGCTTCTTAGGAATTCAATGTTATTACCTTTGGGCACAAAAGGCACCAGTTCTGATGTTCCAGTTTCCAGATGAGACCTGAGAAATAAGGGAGTTTACAAATTCGGTACACGTCCCAGAGAATGAGACATGGAAAAGCAGTAATAGGATAGTTACAGGGGATAATAAAGGCTAAAGTATTGCAGAATAAGGAGAATCTCACAGAGCAACAGGAGGATTAATTGCAGAGTGTTAAAGGGAAATTAAGGAAGTATTTGGACAAAATGCATGAGTTTAGGAAGACTGCTGTTAAACAAGTATTTTTTGATAACTCCAGAGCACAGAAAGTTTTAGCATAAAGATTTAGGTACAGAAATTTGTTTTTCTTCTTTCGGCTTTTCCCGGTTAGGTGTTGCCACTGCGGAACTCCGGTCCGCTAATGATTGGCAGTAGATTTTTACTGTGCCGTGGTGCCAGCTCGACGCCCAACCTTCAACGAAGGCACGCCCATTTACGCATGTCTTTCGAACGCCACTCGACCACGGGGAGGACATGCAGACTCCACACAGAAGGCGCTTCAGCCGAGAATCGAATGGGAGAACCTCTTGCTGTGAGGTGCCAAGGCTACCGCTGCACCACTGCGGCAGAAAGGGTAAAAAATGTAAGGAGCCTTTGACAACAAATCCTGTAGAGGGATTAGATATATTTCAGAACGTTTATGATAATTTGTATAAAGGAGATAACTTTGGAAACAAGAAAAAGGCAGAAATGGAAATATTTATGGAAATCTTAATTATGCTAACATTACAGGAGGATAAGGCTGAACAATTAGTAGCTATGGCAGGAAGAGATGAGATAAAAACTGTGATTTTTAATCAATGAGCAGGGAAGTCACCTGAAACAAATGATATATCTGTAGATCTTTGAAAGCTAGGAGGGAAAAAAGTGAAGGCTATGCTTAACAATATTTTAAAAGGAGAGGAAGCGACAGTATCTTGGGAGAAATCTGTGATGGCTATTTTACCTGCAGATGGTAAAGACCCTTCAGACTCAGCTTCATACAGACCCAATTCAATTGTAAACCATGATTATAAAGTGTTTATGTCTATGCTAACTAAATGAATGGCAAAGCTACTGCCAAAATTGATAGATGTGGACAATGTCGTTTTATAAAAAGGAGGCAAACATTCGGCAACGTTAACAAAAAGATGATTCAGAAGGAAGCAGAAAGTAAGATGACACCCCTACTGCTGATGGATTTTGATGCAGAGAAATCATTTGATAGAGTCAGCTGGGATTTTATAAGTAGGGTAATGGCAGCGTTTCCATTCCCTGATAGAAAAGGGTTAATCAGGAGGATATATGAAGGGTCAGAGGCAAGAAAAACATGGGAGACTTCCTCTTTGACAAGTGGTGTTTAAACAGAGGAACCAGGCAGGAGTGTTCTCTTTCCCCCTTTGTTGTTTGTTTTATATTTAGAGCCACTGGTAAAGAAAATAAGGGACTCTCAAATTCAGTGATATAACTGACATGGTAATCTATAAAAGTTAACTTTATTTGCAGATAATATTTTAGACTTGGTAAATCCAAAAAAGTACATTTTGGCACTGTGGAACACTTTGAGAAATTATTAAAAAAGGCTACAGTGGTAGCTGTGTACCCACACATGTCATGGTTCAGCAACACCCATATTTAAGGGACAAGTTAAGATGAAATATTTAAGTGCTTATTATAATATAATACACAATAAAAGCTGAAAAACTAGAAGCTATTGATTATGGCTATGGATAGCAAAATACAAGAAGTGAACATGCTTTTCAGTCAGTTCTTAAGTTAATTTTACACAGTAGTTTAAAAATAATTTAAGTGTATAACAAATATTATGGGCCCATAACCATACCAGAAGAATGTAGAGTCCCTGAAATCAAAGACACTCAGGTTAAAACAGCCCTCTCCAAAGCCAAAAACACAGCATCAATGGGACCGGATGGTGTCCCAGGCTGCGTCCTACACAAGCTCAAAGACGAACTAACCCCTCACCTAAACACACAGTTCAAACTCAGCCTCTCCACAGGCTACATACCCATAGAGTGGCACACAGCAACGGTTATTCCGCTCCACAAAGGTGGAGCCACAACAGACCCTGGGAACTATCACCCTACAAGTCTGACTATCTTGGTCTGCAAGGCCATGGAACTCATTAACATAGACATTAGGAACCTCCAGACACTGGCCCCTACCCAGTTTGGCTTTGTTAAAGGCAGATCATGCCTCCTAAACCTGGTGGACTTCTTTGAGACAGTTACCAAGGCTATAGACGATGGAAAGGTGATACACAAAGCATACCTAGACCTTGCTAAGGCCTTCGACACCATTCCCCATTCTGGTATTATAGACAAGCTCACCAGCCTGAACATAAACTCCTACGTCACAAGATGGGTTGCCAACTGGCTCACAGACTGAACCCACATGGTGAGAGTTGCAAGAGCTAGGTCCATCTCTAAACCAGTTATAAGTGGTGTTCCCCAGGGTTCAGTCCTAGGACCCCTCCTGTTCGGCTTATACTTCTCAAAGGTACAGGCAAGCACAGGAGGACTATGGCTGACCAAGTTTGCAGACGACTGCAAACTAGGGGCTATAATTGACTCTCCAGCTGACACAGACATCCTCCAAAAGGGTCTCACTGAGATGGATACCTGGTGTCAAAATCATGGCCTCAAGCTAAATGCCAAAAAGAGCATAGTCATCCCCTTTGGAAAAAACAAAGTACTCACAAGCTACCACATAGGTGGTGGTCCCCTAAATACAGAAGACGTAATAAGGATCTGGGGACCCAAGTAGATAGTAATCTCACCTTTGAAAATCACATTGCCAAAGTGGTTAGAAAATCCTCCTACGTGGCACCCTAATCACAAAAGGGTTTGCATCCATATCAAAAGAGGTCATTGTGCCCCTCTACTCATCACTCATCAGACCCATCTTAGAGTACAACGCCCCATTTGGGATGTATCTTACAAGACACCTGCAACAGCTGGAAAGACCACTGAAGTACCTCACCAAGAGGATCAATGGCCTCAAACAGATACCCTATGCAGATCGAATGAAGAAACTCCAGATGTACTCGGTTGCATACTGCCTACTCAGAGGTGATCTCTGCCTGACATACAAGGCCATGTCCAACCCAGAATTGATGGACATGCTCCACTTAAAGAAAACCTTATCCCCTCGAGCCACATGCACTAGGGATCTAAACCTCACCACAACAATAAATAGGACATGCTGGAGGGATAGATTCCTGTCCCAGAGACTTCCCATGCTTTGGAACAAGATCCCAATCTACATTAGGCAGAGCTCCTCGCTAACACTCTTCAAAAGAAACCTTGACGAGTGGATGGGAAACAGAAAGTTTACCTCGTGGATCACTTCAGTGGCTCTGCTGGACAGAGGCACAGGGAACTAATCTAAGGGGGTGGCGAAAGCCAACACATTCTGGCTAGGCTTATAAATGCCTTCGGGCAGATAGCCTAGTACCCACCTATGAACCCACCTATGAACCTATTAATACTAAACACTTCAAACGTCTGTTTTCCGTTAAGAAAACAGTGGAAGCTATTTTATGATACTTCAGAAGACAATGGTTGGTTTTAAAGCTTACATATCAGAAATGAAGAGATAAATAGACGTTGCTCAAACCAAGATGATGACAAATATACAAGATTGTAAAGCTCATTTAGTTGTTTTGGAAGTATTTTAACTGTGAGTTGGGAGAAATAATACTTGAACTAGGTAAATTTAATGAAAAAAAAAATATATATATATATATATTATATGGATTCACTTCATAATCTCGAAATACTGAATCATCGAATTTCAGTATCTCAAAACTATGAAACCGAATCCACAAAACAGCGAAACTACAAAACCCGAGCCTAAAACAGCAAAATTCAAAACACCAAACAAACCGCATACACTACGCCATACATACACCACAACAAAGACATCACAACATAAACAAAAACTACACACATACACAACTCATACACACATAAGCAGAGGGGCAAGCACCCATGTGCCCCCACAACCTCCCTACTTATATATACCAACTCCGAGATCGCACAAACAAGAAACAAAAGCAAACTCACACACGCACATTCTCCAATCCCTCACACAGACATCAAACATATCAGCACACTCAAACACACTCTAACCCCCACTCAAATCGCTTAAAAAACACTCACTTACCTGACAAAACACCTAGATCCACACACGGCACCGCGCACCATAAATACACAATCACGGACATCACGTAGCGTAAGGCCATACACTATTTTAAACATTCGGGTTTATAGTCTCGAGATACTGAAATTCGACATTTCAGTATTTCGAGATTATAAATGGCTCCCATATATATGTATGTATATACGTGTGTGTGTGTGTGTGTGTATATGTGTGTGTATATATATATATATATATATATATATATATATATACATACACACACACACACACACACACACACACATATATATGGATATGGGTATACTTTGATTCACTGAAAACTCATTTCACTGAATTTCAAAACACTCACACCAAATCGCTGAAAGCTCATATCACTGAAAACTCATTTCACTGAATGTAAGTACTGTTGGGCAAATAAAACTTATATGCATATGTTCTTCGTGTTTCACTGTTGCAGTTATTACATTTGGGTAATCTGCTGGCAGGTTGCCTCAGGCGGCCTGAATTCCAAAGTCTTGGGTCCTGCGTCGGTTGCTGTCTTCTCTTCCATGACGTCAGGACGTCAGGTCGTCAGGGGTATAAAACATGCAGCCAATGCCATTTTCTTTAGTCCTTCTTGCCGCGCGGTGCCTGAAGCAGAAGCATTTCGCAAGGGCCGGTCTGCCGACTACTGAAATATTCGAGTTTGAGTTTCAGAACCGAAGTCTTCACTAAAGCTAAATACCCCATTGGGGAAACTTTTTTCTTGCTTTTTACCGATGTCAGATAAAGTTAATAATTGTATTACTTGTGGGAAGCAAATACCTCATAAGGATTTCCATTTATACAATATTTCTTGCCTAGGCCCTGATCACAACGTGCCTGGCTGTTGGTTTTGTGCTAGATTCAACCAACGCACTAAGCGTCAGTATATTTTTGCATCAAAGTATTTTGGAAACAGATTTAACTACGCAGAAATGTCGGATAACAATCCGACTACTGGAGTACATAAAAAAAACAAAGAAAATGACATAGAAAGGCAGTCGAGATCCAAAACCGATGACAAAGCTTCTCCTAAGCCAGTCGCCGGTTCACCGGTACTCAGTGAGGTGCTTTCGCAGCCTCTGATACCCGCTATCGTTGAGTCGCAGGCCTCTATTGACACCCATGTGGAGTCTGGCATGCCGCAAGATACTCAAGGTATTGGATTGACGGATGTATCGCCCTCGGGCGGGTCTGGACCCGCTGAGCAGGCACCGGCTCCTGAGGGTGTATTCAGACCTCAACATTTGTATATCAAAATGACAACAGCTGCAAAACCAAAGACAAAAGCAACTTCTAAAACTAAAAAAACTGATGCATGAGCCACGTGCACATGCCTCTATGAACAGATGATCAAAATGGCTGAAGACCTTATTACCTTGATCAGGGGTATCCATCCCCCTCCAGATAACAGGCCAAGGCAAGACACTGATTATGAATCTTCAGATCAGGTTTCTATATCTTCTGATTCCTCTTCTGATCAGGAATTACCTCCCTATGAGGATTCTGATGCTGAGGAGTCTATTCCATCTGCATCTCCTCCTGAGGATTATTCATTTGGAGAAGCCTTGCATACTTTGAGGAAGCATTTTCACTGGAAGGGTCAAGACTTCTCAGAATTAAAAAAGAGGCTCAGGGATTTCCTTCTTCTCCCTCAGCACAAGCCTTTAGCCATTTCCCCTGTTTTAGACATTGTGGATGATGTGTTTTTGGAGTCAAGCTTGACCCCTGACTCCTTACCTTCAGCTCCCAGTAAGCCTGACAGATATTACACAGTCCCTGACTCACATAAATTTTTATTTAGAAACCCTGCTGCTGATCCTGAAACCATTTTACAGTGCCCTAAGGGAGTTAAGGCCTCAACAGCAAAAAATCCTACCCCCTCTGACAGAGATTCAAGGGCAGTGGACAGATGGGGAAAAAAGGTTTATACATCTGCCACCTTGGCAATCAGGGCCTTAAACTGTCAATTTCATATGCTTAAGTACCAACAACATGTTATGGGATTGCTGAAAAAGAAAATGATGTTGATTTCAGAATGTGTAGAAAATAAAAGAATTGTAGGAATTATTGCATGCAGCTGAACAAGTTGAAAAGCATACTTTGCAATGTGGTTTTGATTCTTTAGAGGCCTCCTGCAGGGCCGCAGTTACTGGATCTGTGATTAGGAGGCATGCCTGGTTAAAGGAACAAAATCTGCCTGATCATGTTAAAGCTAAATTATTAGATGCACATTTACAGCATGATTCTCTGTTTGGTATTAAGGCAGAAGAGGTTTTAAAGAAAATGGAAGACAAAGCTAAGTCTAGGCAAACTGTTAAAGACTTCTTACAAGTGCGGCCACCAAGATTCAGTAGACACTGGCCTACAAAATATTGGTCCTTTCCTGTGTCAGACAGAGCCCAAAGGGGCAAATCCAGATGCCCTAAGGGTGCCAGATACCAGGCGCAAGACTCATATAGGTCAAAGCAATGGGGCGCATCCACCTCCAAATCTGGAGGAGATAAAGCGCAAACCTACAGAAAGCAATCCCAATGACTTCCCTCTGCCTACACCAAGCACTTATCTTTTGGCAGCACCCATAGGGGGAAAATTAGCACTTTTTGCTCAAAATTGGCAGTTAATAACCCAGGACAAGTGGGTACTAAACATCGTATCACAGGGATACAGATTCCATTTCCACACTCTGCCAATGGCAAGTGGTTGGCCAGATCTGCCAAAAAATCAATGGGCAGAGGCACAGAAACAGGTTACGTCACTCATGGATATGAGGGCCATTCAGACAGTACCAGAACAGGAAAAAGGACAAGGTTTTTACTCAAGACTGTTCTTGGTACCCAGAAAGGACAAGGCCTGGCAGCCAATACTGGATTTATCAATTTTGAACACATACCTGGACATTCCAAAATTCAAAATGCTGACTTTGCAGCAGCTTCTGCCCATGCTGGGCAAGAATGCTTGGCTGGTGACTTTAGACCTAAAAGAGGCATACCTGCATGTCCCAATAAGACAGTCGTGCAGAAGATACCTCAGACTCAAGGCTGGCTTAATGCATTATTTATTTATTTATTTGCAGTTGGTTTACCAGGATAGCCCATTGGGCCAAAATGAACCCGTTTTCAATGGAGTCCTGGGGAGAAAAACTCCAAAAACAAACAAAAGTACAGTTTTGTGCCTACCATAAATGTAGATGTCCGAACTGGATAGCATCTGCAGTCATAACAACTGGGTTGTCCTGTCGTCAGGCAGCCCTTCGGTCGGCCGGATTCGGCTGATGTCGCACTTCACCCGACGTCATCTCTGCTGGTCTTCGGGTATAAAGGCATCAGCCGACGCCATTTTCCTCAGTGTTTCTTGCCCCAGATGCCAGTTGCCCTCTTGGAAGGCTAAATTTTGGGTAAATGCCAATGTTTCCAAAAGATAGAAGGCAAACACAAAAAATAAGCATGTATGTACATATATACAAACAAATACACCATAAGAGACTCCCCCCACCAGCTAGCTATTAGGTGGGTAAATACCCTAGGAGTACCACAGAGGGGAAGGAGGGAGGGTAATCCTGACTGCAGATGCTATCCAGTTCGGACATCTACATTTATGGTAGGTACAAAACTGTACTATGTCCTTCATGGATGCATCTGCAGTCATAACAACTGGGTAGAATACCATAGCCAACTAGGGAGGAGGAAGAATAGATTATGGTGTGGTTAGGATCCCTTGCAGTACAGCAGTGGCAAACCCTGCTCGGGATCTGGAATACAGAGGTAGATTATAATGCTTGGCAAATGTATGCACGGAGGTCCAAGTAGCCGCCTCAATAATGTCCTTGGTTGCCACTCCTCGTAAGAAGGCTGTGGTAGTGGCTGTTGCCCTTGTAGAATGAGGCCTTATGTTCTGTGGAATTGGTTTTCCATGGAAGGAGTAACAGAATCGTATGCAATTTCCTATCCATTTGGAGATTGTCTGTTTGGAAATTGCTTTTCCTTCCCTTCCTGTTGCATAGGCTACAAAAAGCTGGCCAGTTTTTCTGTTACTTTTTGTTCTGTCCAGGTAGTAGCATAGCTGTCTATGTACATTCAAGGTATGCAGCATTCTTTCCCCTCTGTTTTGTGGGTTGGGGAAGAAGGTAGGTAGGTGGATTGCCTGGTTTAAAGACACTCTGGATACCACCTTAGGCATAAATGTAGGATTAGTCCTCATGGACACTCTATCTTGGTGGAAGATTAGGAAGGGTTGTACTGCCATTAGGGCCTGAAGTTCAGAAACCCTCCTTGCTGAGGTTATTGCCAGTAGGAAAGCAGTTTTCCATGATAGATGCTGTAGGTCTGCTGTTGCTGCTGGTTCAAAAGGTGCGAGTGTCAACTTTTCTAGCACAAAGTTCAAATCCCAAGCTGGCAATGGTGGTTTCCTAGGAGGTTTTACATTCTTGATCCCTCTGAGGAACTGCCTGAGTAGAGGATGTGAAAAGACAGGTGGATCAAAGCTGTATTCTGCTGAAATAGCTGATGCATGTATCTTGATGGAGGAATAGGACAGGCCTGTATGTAGAAGCTCTGCCAAGTACTCCAGAATGTTAGCAATATCTATATTCAACACATCTTTTCCTCTTTCAGCACTCCAAATGACAAACCTTTTCCATTTTCCTGCATAGTTCCTTCTTGTTGAAGTCTGCGGGCTTCAAGGATAATGTCTTTAACCCTTTGGGAAAGCTCTGGATTAGTTGCTGCTATGTGATGTTCTATGCAGTCAGTTGCAACGTTTTTAGGTTTGGATGCATGATGCTGTAGTTGTTCTGAGTTAACATCAAAGGCATCAGGGGTATTGACCACATTTTGTCCCGAGACATGCTCCTCAGCAATGGGTACCAGTGTTGTCTTGGCCAGTTCGGAGCTATCAGGATTATCCTTGGACGTTCCTCCTTGATTTTTAGTAATACCTTGTGTATCAAGGGAAGAGGTGGGAATGCATATGCTGTCAGACCTTTCCAGCTGAAGGAGAGCGAATCCACTTTCCATGCAAGTGGATGGAATGTCCTTGTGCAGAATTTCTTGAGCTGGTGATTGAGAGGGGAAGTGAATAGATCTATCTGTGGCATTCCCCATTTCTTTGAGATGGTCTTGAAGATGTCCGGGTGTAGCATCCATTCGTGAGCATCCGAGGTGGTTCTGCTTAACATGTCTGCTAGAGTATTCTCCTTTCCCCGTACAAATATTGCCTGTAACTGGATGTTGTAGCTGAGTGCCAGATTCCAAAGGTCCAAAGTCATTCTGCATAGGGGGTACGAATGAGTGCCTCCCTGTTTGTTGATGTATCACATGACTGTGGTGTTGTCTGTCCTTATCATCAAATGGCCTTCTTTGAGAAATGGTCTGAATTTTTGGATTGCCAGTTTTACTGCCAGCATTTCTTTTAGGTTGATGTGCAGGTGAAGCTGCTCCTGCGTCCACAATCCTTGTACGCATTTGTCCAGCATGTGAGCCCCCCATCCTAGGTCTGAGGCGTCTGTTGTGATGGTTTGGCTTGCTTGATAGTTGTGAAAGGGTAGGCCTGGGTTTGACTGGCATGCTTGAGCCCACCATAGGAACTCCTGTTTTAGGCATGGGATTAGTGGAATTTCTGCTTCTAGGCTGTGCCTGTGTTGGGACCATACATTCTTTAGGTACCACTGTAGTTTTCTCATATGCAGTCTGGCATGTGGAACCAAGATTATGCATGATGCCATGAAGCCCAAGGCCTGCTGAACTTTTCTTGCTGTTAGCTTGTTCTGTTTTGTTAGTGCCAAGAAGTAAAGAGGGAGTTCTTTTTGTTTTTCTGTAGTTAGGGATGCCATTTGTTTTACTGTGTCCAATTCCGCGCCCAAGAATGTCCTTGTTTGGGATAGTATCAGCCTTGACTTTTGTAAATTGACTGTGTATCCCAGTCCTTGTAGCAAGTAAATGACCCTTTGTAAATCTGTTGTCAGCTTGCTTTTGTTGTCCCCTTGTAGCAGGCAGTCGTCCAGGTATGGATAAATTTGGATTCCCTGTAGTCTGCAGTGGGCGATTACTGATGCCAGGCATTTTGTGAATACTCTGGGCGCAGTAGATAAGCCAAAGGGCAATGCTGAGAATTGATAGTGCTCTGATCCTGCAAGAAATCTGAGGTATCTTCTGCAAATTGGTCGAATGGGGACGTGCAGGTATGCCTCCTTGAGATCTAGAGTTACCAGCCAACACTCCTTGCCCAGCATGGGAAGAAGTTGCTGTAGGATCAGCATTTTGAATTTTGGGACAATGATGTATGTGTTTAAGGTGGACAGGTCGAGAATAGGTCTCCAACTTTTTTCCTTTCTTGGAACTAGGAATAGTCTGGAGTAGAATCCTTTGCCTTGTTCTGTTATTGGTACTCTTTCCACAGCTCTCATCTTTGTTAATTGCATTATCTGC
Source organism: Protopterus annectens (assembly GCF_019279795.1). Lineage (NCBI taxonomy): Eukaryota > Metazoa > Chordata > Ceratodontiformes > Protopteridae > Protopterus > Protopterus annectens. The sequence continues at coordinate 388,988,156 of NC_056731.1, read as the reverse complement.
TGTAGAGCTTCTGTTTTTTGATTTGGAGGCAGGTTTGGCATTCCTCTTTTGACTGGTAAAGTGTGGAAGTGGAACCGGTAACCTTGGTCTATGGTTTGCAAAATCCACTTGTCTTTTGTGATATAGTGCCAGTTCTTCGAAAATAAGGTTAATTTTCTGCCTAATGGTGCTGCTATTTGTTCCCTGGTAGGCGGAGTTAGAATCAAGTCACTGTGATTGTGCTGCTGTAGTGGTAGTGGCTGTGTCTGTGCCTCTGTTATTACCTTGCCACTGTCGTCCTCTGTAGGCACCCCCTCTAGATTGATTTCTGCCTCTGGAACGTCTATTCCTGCCCCTTTGGGATCTTGTGGAGTCAGGAAAGGACCAATTTTGGCAGGCCAGTTCCTGCTAAACCTTGGGGCTGAACCTGCAAGAAATCTTTAACCGTTTGTACAGATTTTGCCTTTTCTTCCATTTTCTTCATTACCTGCTGGGCAGGTGTACCAAACAAACTGGCCTTATCCATAGGAGCATCTAATAACTTAGCTTTAACATGATCCGGTAAGACCTGTTCCTTCAGCCATGCATGTCTTCTTATCACTGTGCCAGTCATGGCTGATCTAAATGAAGCCTCCAGTGCATCATAGCCACATTTTAAGGAATGGTTACTAACCTGTTGTATGTTATTTACCATTTCTAATACATATTTCTTATCTATAGAGTCATCAGAGGATAGCTTTTTAGTTAACTGATCAAGCATAAACTCTTGGTATTGTATCATGTGAAACTGACAGTTTAAAGCTCTAGCTGAGAGAGTAGCTGAGGTGTAAACTTTTTTGCCCCATCTGTCTAAAGACCTGGCTTCCCTTTCAGAAGGAATAGGGTTTTTTGCAGTGGTGGAGGCTACTGCCTTAGGCCCCTGGGATATAGTTTCAGGGTCTGCAAGTGGGGCCTTGTATAGGTGATGATGAGTGTCTGGCACCCTGTAAAATCTATCTGGTTTGGCAGGGGCTGGAGGTAAGGAATCTGGTGCAGTGCAGACATCATTAAATGCATCGTCCACAACAGAGAGGACAGGAGGTATAGCTAAGGGCCTGTGTTGTGGTAGGTGCAGAAAAGTCCTAAGTCTTTTTCTGGAATCTGAGAAATCCTGTTCCTGCCATTGGAATTGTTCTCGCATGGCATGTAAGGTTTCCCCAAAGGAGAATTCTTCTGGTGGAGAAGCAGCTGGAATGGATTCTTCAGCATCTGAGTCTTCATAATTGGAGAAAGGAGCCACTGGCTGGTCTGTAATATCTGAGTCATCCGCAGAATCATCAGAGGACACAGGCTCGGGGGGCTCTGCTCTAGGTCTCTTTTCTGGGGGCTGAGAGGCCCTGTCTGGGTGAGATTGAGATCCCCTAATTAAGGATATTAAATCTTCTGCCAGAGTAAGCATTTGTGAACTAGAAGTGGGCCTGGTTGAGGGGGGTTTAACAGGCACTGATTTAGTAGATTTGGCTGCTTTAGCCCTGGCAAAGGCCTTAATAGACATGGCTGCAGGAGGCCTAGCAGCACCACGTGCTGGGGTAGAGACATCCAAAGGGATGGTGTCTGATAAGTCACTAGTAACCACTGTTGTAGGTAAAATTTCTGAGGCCGATTCAAGTAAAGTAGTAGGAACCTCAGTAGTAGTCATTGATTCGGCTGTACTTTGATCAGTTTTCTTGGTTTCGGCCGAAACCGAGACACTCGCGGTTTGCTTAACCATGGTTTCGGCCGAAACCGGACCGCGAGTGTCGGTCTTTTCTTTGCGTTTTTAACAATTTGGGTAGTCGGAGGATCCGACGGCATAATGTACGCAAAATCTGAGCCGAAAAACTGTTCAGCAAACTCCGACCGATGCCTAAGCGTTCGTCGGTTGAATGAAGCACAGGCCGAACAGGCTGCTACGTCGTGGTCTGGGCCTAAACAAGGCAAACAGTAAGAGTGGAAATCTTTATGAGGTATTTGTTTCCCACAAGTTAAACAGTTATTGACTTTTTCTGACATCGGCTGAGGCAAGAAAGAGTCCCCAACGGGGTACTTAGCTTTAGAAGTCTTCGAAGTAGTATTCGGTAGTAGTAATCTCTGGATCTGACCGACCGGCACTTGCGAACAGCTTCTGCTTCGGGCGCCACGCGGCAAGAAAGACTGAGGAAAATGGCGTCGGCTGATGCCTTTATACCCGAAGACCAGCAGAGATGACGTCGGGTGAAGTGCGACATCAGCCGAAGCCGGACCCGGACTTTGGAATCCGGCCGACCGAAGGGCTGCCTGACGACAGGACAACCCAGTTGTTATGACTGCAGATGCATCCATGAAGGACATCTAGGTACATACAGTAGATTACTAATGATAATTATACAAATGTAAAAGATACAAGCAATTAATTTCAAAAGTTCAGGAAACATTTAAAACAATACAGACTAGTGATGAAACTTGGAGGTGTTATAGGCTATGAAAAGTAATATTGCAAAGTGATACAGAGTAGTTATTACGCAAGAAGCATAGGCTTAAAAGGTGCAGTCAAATACATTCTTTGCAGATACCATGGGAATAATAATGTGAGTTATGGGAATTAATAAGGAAAAATTGCTGGAGTAAACATGAGAGAGAAAGGAAGATGAAAATTGCCATTATTAGATATGAGGGGTGGGAGCAACAGCATTCCCACTGGGACCCTAGATGTACGTAAAGAGATTTTTTGAACATATAATGGTTAGAGGTGATGCGAATGGATGGTGGTAGTGAGTTCCAAAGACGAGCTAGGTTGTAGGATAGTAGGTTTTTGCCTGGGGGACGAGTTGGTTTGTGCACTTCTAATAGATTTTGATTGTTTGATCTTAAAACTCTATCAGGTAGGTGCATCTTAAAGGCAGAAGACAGGGAGGGACAGAGAGAGGGGTTGAAAATGAGCTTGTGGGCAAGAGTTAGATGAGTATAGCTGAGATGATTGGGTAGTTCTAGCCATTTAAGTTTTTGGAGAGAGGAACAGTGGTGGGTGGAGGACCTATGGCTGTTAGCGAACTTGGCGATTTTGTTGTAGCAAGAGGAAAGTTGTTTTTTTAGAGAGGACTGAAGATTAGTTAGGAGTGGAGCTCCATAGAGAAGGGAGGGGATAAGAAAGGAAGTAGAGAGAGTAATTTTAGAGGTGGTTGTAAGGTACTGATTTTGTCGGTAGAGCATACCTAGTTTTTGATGTTTTTTTTTTATATTTAATTGTAGATGGGAGTTGAAATTAAGCTGGCTGTCAGTTTGGACCCCAAGTAACTTGGCTTCTGACACCAGTTCCAGAAGTGAGTTATTTTGACTAGTAATCGAGAATGTGTTTATATCGAAAGGAGTAACTTTAGAGGGGGTAAATACCATTAATTTAGTTTTGGAAGCATTGAGTGCTAGGTGGTTTATTTTCATCCATTGCTCAGTGATTGAAAAAGCTTCTTGTGTAAGCTTTAGGAGTATAGGGGTAGATGTGGCAGAGCAGATAATGGTAGAATCATCTGCATATTGGATGATGTTTGAGAATGGAATAGATTTGCGGAAATCATTAATAAATATATTGAAGAGAAGGGGACCTAGTATGGAGCCTTGGGGAACTCCGGTGGGAGTACTAAGAAATGAGGAGGTTGCCTTTTTCCATTTTACTGCTTGGTATCTATTGGATAAGTAGCTGGAGAACCAGTTCAAAGAGGAGGGAGATAGGTTAAGTTTTGAGAGTTTAGTTAAGAGCAGGCTGTGTGAGATAGTGTCAAAGGCCTTAGAGAGGTCAAGTAGTAGGGTAGAAACAATTTGGCCAGAGTCACGAGCTTTATTTACAGTTTCAAGAAAGGAGAGGAGGGCTGTCATGGTGCTATGATTTGGTCTGAATCCATGTTGTGTGGGAGTTGGTAGGTTATTATCTAAGAGATGTGGTAAGAGTTGAAGTTGGACACACTTTTCTAGAAGTTTAGAAATGGGAGACAGGATAGCAATGGGTCGGAAGTTGTTGACATTGCTATTGTTGCCACCTTTATGCAGAGGTATGATAAAGGCTTGTTTCCAGATTTGGGGTACTGTACATTCTTGGATGGAGCGGTTGATTGAAATGCTTATGGGATAGGCAATTGCTTCAGCAGCTATGCTTAGAAAGTAAGAAGGGATGTTATCAGGTGCGTTAGTGCATGGCTTCAATTTCTGAAGGAGTTTCTTTATAGTAGAAGTGGATATAGGTTTTAATGAGAATAGAGGAGAGTGGGGAGAGGGAGTATTAGAGGGTGGTGAAGATGATGTGGAAGTTAGAGTAGGAGAAGAGGTAGAGGGTAGAGAGTTAGTAGATGGGAATGAGGAAGGAGCAGCAGTGCAGGGTAGATTGTTGGCAGGGGAGGGTGGGGTGTATTAGAGAATGAGGTGGTACTAGAGAATGAGGAGGTTAGTTTGGCAATGGATTCGATGAAAAAGGAGTTAAATTGAGTAGCTAAGTCTAAATCTGGAGCATTTAGGTCTGGGGTGGGGGTGTGTGTGGTTTGCTGGGGTTAAGGAGAGTAGAGATACCTTTCCAGAATTTCTGAGGGTTTGTTTTATTATTGTTTTGGAGTGTAGAGAAGTAATTTTGTCGATCAGAGATAATAAGCTTTTTTACTTTATTTCAAAGTGTTTTGTATTCAATGTGGAGTCGGGGGGTCTTGTTTTTCTGATAGAGTGCCCAGGCTTTATCTCTATGGCGCATGGTTGCTAGCGTGTTTTTGGTAAGCCAAGGGGCGGAATTAGTTTTTATTCTCTTTGTCCTTAAAGGGGCGTGAGAGTCTAGTAGTTTTAAGAATGTTGAGCTGAAGTGGGCAACTGCATTATCTAAGGATAATGTTTTTAGACAATTCCAGTTTACTGCTTTTAGAGAGTTTGAAAAGGTTGTTGGGTTAAAGTTTTTATGGTTGTGGGTAGTAATATAATTATGGGTGCGATATGGGATAGAGGGAAGTCGGTGAGTGAAGATGGGCATATGATCACTTAGGGGGTCGGGAAGAGTGCCACTGTCAGAAAAATAGTGGGGATGTGAGACTAGAATCCAATCTAGAATACTGCCGCTAGAGAGGTTTTTTGAGGGGCGTGTTACAGAGTTGATTAGCTGGGAAAAATTATAGAGATTGATGTTAAGAGAGTTAGTTAGAGACTGAATGGAGGCCCAGTTAATGTTTACATCTCCTAAGATTATGGTTTCATTGCTAATGTTATTGGAGAGCCAGGAGAGGATATCTTCAAGTGTGGAAATATTATCCCCTGGGGGGATGTAGAGGGATGCTAGACATATGTGTTTGTGCTTGTTTACTTGAAGGAGAGTGAGGAGTAGTTCAACGTTGTTAAAGTGTGGAATAGGTTTGTTGTAGGGAGTAACTAACAAGTAGGATGAATATAGGAGAGCTACTCCTCCGCCTTTTTTGTGGGACCTGTCTTTTCTAATGATAGAATAGTTAGGTGGAATTATTTCAGAGTCTTTTATATAGGGTTTTAACCATGTTTCTGAGATAGATAGGTTGTCGGGTTTATTATGCATGAGCCAGGCATGGAGGGTTGCGACTTTGTTGACTATACTTTGGGAGTTTAAAGAAGTATGTAATATAGGCTTGTGTATAGTGGTTGAGGTGGGGGGGCAGGGTTGGGATGGATATCACCTGATAAAAGACTGGTAATCAGATGAAGGATTGGGTTAGAGAGGTAATTGAGCAGTTTAGTAAAAGGATTGGGTTCTATTGTGATTGTGAAGGAGTTTCTGGTTGCTATGGGGATAGAGTATTTCTGAGAGGTGAACAGTTTGTATGGGAAAGATAGGAGGTTTTTTTAGGATATAGATGGGGAGAAATGGATGAGTGTGAGTGTGAGAGAGGGGAATTAAGGTGGTTGGTTACATGGAAGAATTGTGAATGGTAGGAAGTAATGGGTTGGGTGAGGTAGTGAAGACAAGAAAATTTAAGAAGTAGTAGTAAAATGGAGATGGATGAAGGTTTTAAGAGCATGTTGAATAAGGTTGCTTAGTGGTGTAATGTTGTAGTTGTATTATATATGTATATAAGAGATTATTTTATGAAGATACGCTGGTAAAAGCCTGATTAGTAGTGGGGGAGTATAGAGTTATGTAGGGTTGGAGGGGGTGAGGTTTTGGGAGTGGGTGTTAGAGGGAGAATGGAGACTTATAGTCTGGGTGAGGTATTTTAGTATTGGAAACTGATTGGTGTAGAATGGAAGTGGGTGTGGTTACAAGAAGAAATTTGGGTGGTAGAAGGTAGAGGGTGTATCAAGAGTATTGGAGACCGATTGGTGTAGAGTGGAAGTGGGTGTGGTTACAAGAGGGATATAGGTAGAGGTGCTAGGGGCGGGTGGGATGGCATTACCAATTCTCTGCACTGCCCTTTGACTTATCTACTGCACCCAGGGTCTTTACAAAGTGCCTGGCACCAGTAATTGCATTTTGCAGACAAAGAAGTATTCAAATATATCCTTACTTGGATGACTGTCTCATTCAAGCAGAGAACAGGGACACTCTTCTTCGACACATGGCGTTTGTGAAAAGGCTTCTAACATGCCTAGGGTACACAATAAACGAAAATAAATCACAACTGGTACCCTTTCAAAAGAGAACATTCCTGGGTGCAAGCTTGAATACAACTGCCCATATGGCTTACCTCACGCCAGACAAACAAAGGCAACTGACTGCTTACTTCAAACTGATGGCAACAAAAGCACAGTCTTTTGGAAGACAAATTCTGCAGGCTCTGGGCTTCATGGCATCCTGCATCCTACTAATTCCATATGCAAGACTGCATATGAGGAAACTTCAATGGTACCTAAAAAGTTTATGGAGTCAACATTCACACAGTCTGGAAACAATGATTCCTCTCATTCCCTGCCTGCAACAGGAGTTTCTATGGTGGGAAAAGGCCTGTCACCAAAACATGGGACAGCCCTTCACTTTACCCCCTGCCATCCAAACCTCAACAACACATGCATCAGATTATGCCTGGGGGGCCCATGTGGCAGGAAGATGCAGTCAGGGCATATGGGCACCAAAACAAATGCATTTACATATCAACCAGAAAGAGATGCTAGCTGTTCAACATGCCCTAACAGCCTTCAAGGACTTACTTCATCCAGGACAACTACTGATAAAGATGGACAACACCAAAGTCATGTGGTATATAAACAAGCAAGGGGGCACACACTCATACCCAATTTGCAGATTAACCATGGCACTATGGGACACCATTTTGACCTACCAAATACATCTTCAAGCTCAATTCCTCCTGGAAAACAAAACACTCTGGCAGACAATTTAAGCAGAAACCTTATGGATCCTCACGAGCGGAAATAAATCCACAAGTCTTCAGCATGATAAGAGAAATAGGGGAGTCCTGACATAGATCTATTTGCCTCTCCTCAAAATTATCAATTGAAAAGATTCTGCAGAAGGACTTATCACAGACAAGCATGGAAAGTGGACGCCCTATCCTTCAGTTTACGCCTTTCCTCCTCTGCCTCTTCTACCCAAGGTCCTCCTAAAAGTCAGACAAGAGAAGCCAAAGACGATATTAATTGCCCCTGACTGGCCCCGTCAATACTGGTACCCAGTCCTATGAACTTGTCTCAATACCCAGCTTGGACCTTGCCTCAAAGACCACAACTACTGTCCCAGCAAAACTATCAGATCCTGCACAATCAACTACAGACTCTGAACCTGGCAGCATGGCTAATCATGTAATCATACAAACGACACCTCTCAGTAAAGCTGTGATGGATGTTATTTTGGAAGCCAGAAGGCCTAGTACTAGAAAATCTTATGCTGACAAATGGAAGAGATTCTGTGCTTGGAATCAAGCACAAGAAACTGATACAAGGAACTGATACAGCAGAACCACATATTCCTCAGATATTACAATACTTGACTGAGATGCTTGACAAAGGCCCATCTTTCTCATCAATCAAAATCCATGCCTCTGCCATTTCAGCTCATTACAATACAGAGCCACCAATCTTTTTTCATCCTTTACTAAAGCAGTATCTTAGAGGAGCCAAAAATGTAAGGCCTCCTAGAAGATCACCATTACCTGCATGGGACCTCAATTATGTGTTGGAAAAGCTCACCCTGCCTCCATTTGAACCAGCTGCTATTGCTGATATAAAGTTCTTATCATGGAAGACAGCTCTGCTGCTAGCAATTACTTCAGCAAGAAGAGTTTCAGAGCTACAGGCCCTCATGGCTGTAGAGCCTTTTATCATATTTACCCAGACAGGGTGCCGCTGAGGACAAATCCTACTTTTATGCCTAAGGTTGTTTCCAGTGTGGCTCTTAACCAAACAATTCATCTGCCAACTTTTTATCCAAATTCGCAGAACAAAGGGGAAAGAATTCTGCATTCCTTGGACGTACACAGACAGCTAAGATTCTACTTGAGCAGGACTAAAGCTCTAAGAAAAACTGAGCAATTACTTGTGTCATATGATCAGAAGGAAAGGCTATTTCAAAGCAGACAATTTCAAAGTGGATAAGCCACTGCATCCGTTTCTGCTAATTACACCATGATAAACTTGTGCCCAAGGGCATTAGGTCTCATTCCACCAGAGCTGCAGCTACTTCTGCAGCCTTTCTCAGAGGGGTACCAGCCAAAGATATTCTAGAGGCGGCTACTTGGAGTTCTGCTCACACCTTTACAAAGCATTACCATTTCAGTAGCATTGTCGCCTCACAGCAAGACGTTGTCACGTTCGATTCTCAGCTAGAGTGTCTCCTGTATGGAGGCATGCGTGAATGGGCCTGCCTTCATTGAAGGCTGTGCATCAGGGCTGGTAACTCGGCACGTAAAAATCCACTACCAAGCATTAGCAGACTGGAGTTCCACTGTGGCGACCCCTAACCGGGATAAGCCGAAAGACACAACAACAACAACCATTTGCCTCTTTACTCTAAGTCCAGGGCAGGCTTTGCCACTGCAGTGCTGCAGGGCCTTATAGCAGCACCTAATGCTGTTTAGCTCCAGCCTCCCAACCATAGCTTTGGGATTCTACCCAAATGTAATGACTGCAACAGTGAAACACAAAGAACATAGTACAGTTGTGTACACTTAGCATAAATGTAAATGTTCGAGTGTATTCACTGTTGCAGTCCAGGTTACCCTCCCGTCATTCTAAAGTTTATCTTTCCTTCTCTATCTTCTACAACCTATGTGGTGTATTTGCTTGTAGATGAAGGTAAAGTTTATATTGATGCATGTACACACACACACACACACACACACATATATATATATATATATATATATATATATATATATATATATAAAATATTGCTACCTTTTTGGGGGCACCTGACATCGAGGGTAAGAAAAACTAAAGAAAATGGCGTTGGCTGCATGTTTTATACCCCTGACGACTTGACGTCATGGAAGAGAAAACAGCAACCGATGCAGGACCCAAGACTTTGGAATTCAGGCCGACTGAGGGCAACCTGCCAGCAGATTACCCAAACGTAATGACTGCAACAGTGAATACACTCAAACATCTACATTTATGGTAAGTGTACACAACTGTACTTTTTCCCCCTGTAGTGCGATCCTGGAGTTAGTATATATAGTTGGGGGGATGGGGAGACACAGCCCACACATTGGGGGGTGTGGAGGATGTAGCCCCCTCCTGCTTTTGATTTTATATTGTTAGCTTTCAGTGAAATGAGATTCATAAATATAAAAGCTAAGTAGGTGGGGGCTATGCCCCCCATACCCCCCTAACTATATATACTAACTCCAGGATCACACTACAGTAGGAAAAAGGGCATATATGTATTATTTGCCCAAAAGTATTTACATTAGGTGAAATGAGTTTTCAGTGATTTGAACTTTCAGCAATTTTTTTAGAATGACTTGAAATTCAGTGAAATTAGTTTTCAGTGAGTCAAAGACCCGTTTTGTGATATAAAAAAATGAGACCACAAAAAATCATTTCAAAACTTTTTCCACCTTTAATGTGACCTATAACCTGTACAATTCAATTGAAAAACAAACAAATCTGTTAGGGGAAAAAGAATAAAAAAATAAAAAACGTACAATAAGCTGGTTGCATAAGTCTGCACACCCTTAAACTAATACTTTGTTGAAGCACCTTTGATTTAATTACAGCATTCAGTCTTCTTGGGTAGGAGTCGATCAGCATGGCACATCTTGACTTGGCAATATTTGCTCACTCTTCCTTCCAAAAGGGCGCCAAATTTGTCAGACTGCGAGAGCATCTATTTGTGCACAGCCATCTTCAGGTTACCCCACAGATTTGCTATTGGGTTTACGTCTGGGCTCTGATAGGGCCATTCCAAAACTTTAATTTTCTTCTGGTGAAGCTATTTTTTTGTTGATTTGGATGTATGCTTGGGGTCAATGTCGTGTTGAAAAGTGAAATTCCTCTTCATCTTCAGCTTTCTAGCAGACGCCTGAAGATTTTGGGCCAAAAGTGATTGGTATTTGGAACTTTTCATTATTCCCTCCACCTTGAATAAAGCCCCGGTTCCAGCTGAAGAAAAGCAACTCCAAAGCATGATACTGTCACCACCATGCTTCCCCGTGGAAATGGTGTTCTTTTGGTGCCAAACATACCTTTTGGAATTGTGGCAAAAAAGTTCAACCTTGGTCTCATCAGACCATAACACATTTTCCCACATGCTTTTGGAAGACTTCATGTACTGCTTTGCAAATTTCAGCCGGGCCTGGATGTTTTTCTATGTAAGAAAAGGCTTCCGTCTTGCAACCCTACCCCACAGTCCAGACATATGGGGAATACGGGAGACTGTTGTCACAGGTAGTACACAACCAGTACTTGCTAGAAATTCCTGCAGCTCCTTCAGTGTTGCTTTAGGTCTCATGGTAGCCTCCCTGACCAGTTTTTGGCTTGTCTTTTCATCAATTTTGGAGGGAAGTCCAGTTCTTTGCAACGTCACGGTTTTCCCATATTTTCTCCACCTTTTGATGACTGTCTTCACTGTGTTCCATGGTATATCTAGTGCTGTGGAAATTTGTTTTTACCCTTCTCCTGACGGATACTTTTCAACAATGAGATCCCTTTGATGCTTTGTAAGCTCTCTGCGAACCATGGCTTTTGCTACAGCAGGCAACTGAGTAAATGTCAGGAAAATCCTACCAGGAGAGCTGAACTTTATTTGGGGTTAATCAGAGTCTCTTTATGCTGTAATTAAATCAAAAGGTGCTTCAACAAAGTATTAGTTTAAGGGTATGCACACTTATGCAACCAGCTTACTGTACGTTTTTTATATTTTATATTTTTTCCCCTAACAGATTTGTTTGTTTTTCAATTGAACTGTACAGGTTTATAAGGTCACATTACAGGGGGAAAAAGTTTTCAAATGATTTATTGAGGTCTCATTTTTTTATATCAGAAAAACCTGGCATTTTAACAGGGGTGTGTACACTTTTTATATCCATTGTATATGTGTGTATATTTACGCATATATGCATACACACATATATATATATATATATATATATATATATATATATATGGGTTCATGTCAATACATCGACATGTCATTATATCGACAACTACTGCTGCAGTATGAAATAAACGAAAAGTCAAACCATCGACAACTGTAATAATCGACATTAACTTAACGGACAACCAGACAACGTAAACGTCTAAAATGTACCATACTGTGTCCATGTTTTGAGCTTTCTACTAATTATAGCAGAACACATGTAGCATTACAATATATACCGTTAACAAAGATCAACTGTTTTAGTGACCTCCGATTCTTTAATAAGTGAAATACAGCACTGCTTGAACTTACATCTTAAGTAATTTAGCTATACTGTGCACAAACACGACGTTAGAGTATTTGTCCATGTTGGAAATTAGTGTGTCAAATCTTTGCTGACGGAGGATTAGTTTTCTACGTTTTGGAGATGACGGGAAACCTGTAGACATGCGCACAAATGTGTTATATTTACTGCTGCTATATGCTTTTCAATTGTCGGTGAAATTAACGTAGTTTATTTCAGTTTTCGTTGTTGTGACAGTTCGATTATTTGAAGTCGACCTAGTGGCTGTCGATATAATGACATGTCGATGTATTGACATGAACCCATATATATATATATATATATATATATATATATATATATATATATATATATATATTTACTAGACAATCTTGAAATAATGAAATGTTGAATTTCAGTATTTTGAGACTGTATAGTCGAAATTCCACATACTCGAAAACTCACAACCGCAAAAAACACAACTGTGACCATACACACACACAAACACACACCACCACCACCACAAAAACAAACACACATACACCTACCTAACTACACTACAACAAACAAAACAACAAACACAACATGACATACAAACACACCTACCCTACCTATAAGCAGGGGGGGCAAGCACTCCTACTTATATATACTAACTCCGAGGTCGCACTAAGCACACACACACAAAAAAAACACCAGTACATACATTCACACACACTAAAATCCCTACCCAATACCCTTACATAAACACCACTTACCTGAATCCCCATCTAAATCCACAAACCGCACTGCACGTCACAAACACGACACCACAACAGTGGATTCGACATTGTGCAGTTTCACGTAACTGCACTTTCAACTATTCAGTCTCAAAATACTGAAAGTCGACATTTCAATATTTCAAGATTGTCTAGTGAACCTCTGTGTGTGTGTGTGTATGTATATATATATATATATATATATATATATATATATATATATATATATATATATATATATATACACACACACACACATATATACTAGACAGTTAGATGAACAGATACAGGTGTAATTAGATACAGTTAGCTCATTTTGACCAAAAAGCAGAAATGCAACACAATAACATGTATGTCATAATGTTGCCACAACTGAAACAGTGCTGATGGTGCAAGTCAAGAATAAGACGATATAAAAAAAAATCATAAATCACAAAGGCGGTGGGATAGCTATGGGGGTGGGGTGAGAGGGGCGGTCCTCCTGGGGCATCACTTTTGGGACTGTCACATTTACCTGTTTTAAGGGTGTTCTTTAAGAGCAGTCCGCGTCACATCTGTGCGTGCACTGTCACACAGACATCCTGTTCTTCCTTTCCGCCTGCGCACACAATTTTATATACAATAGAGCTAATCATCCTTTGCGGAATTTGTAAGTAAGGCTGCTGTTGTTTCCTAGTGTGTGTGTGTGTCGAAATTGCTGCTTCTTTATTAAGGAATCTGTAAGTAAGGCTGCTTCCTTGTGTGCAGGAATTTGAAAGTAGGGCTGCTACTGCTTTTTTGTGTGCTTTGGAATTGCTGCTTCTTTACTACAGAATTTGTAAGTAAGGTTGCTGCTTTGTGTGTGTGTGTGTGTGTGTGTGTGTGTGTGTGTGTGTGTGTGTGCTTAAAATGCCCCAGGTAGGGATACCTGGTGGTTAATGTTACTCAGGCTCCAACCTTGTACCTTAGGTACAAGAAACAATTGCCTTACATTTCTACCCCTACCGCCACTTGTGACTCAAGGAGTTCAGTCCACAGAATGTCTGGAATGTTTGACTTGGCTCATACTTTTGATCCGTTCCTCTTTAAACTTGTGTTTTTCTGGCAAATCAGTGAGGACTGAATTTACTAAATAATGACAGCCATTTAAGTTTCAGTCTTCCCATCTTTCAGGAAACACATGGTATCATAAAACATTTTATTTTAGCAGCTTTCTAAGATTATACAATCAATGTTTAAAAGGTGCCCCTGGTTTTGGGCTATTGTCCCCCCCCCATAAATGTTGGCATTTTCCAGATTTTTTTGTGCTGCAAAGTTGAGAGATATTGTAGAGTGTAAATTTTCGGAGATGAGAGCTTCAGAGGGAGAGCTTAGTGCTATGCCAAGTCTGTTTGCAATGTGCAACTGTTGAGCAAATGATATCATTATTGTGTTAAAGTATTTAAAAACAATGTTAGTAACACAACAGGTAGTAGTATACTTGCTTTTGATGCAGAAGGGTGTGGGTTCTACTCCCATAGCTCTTTTTTTATTGCTTACTGGAAAAGTGTTCAAAACAATAAATTGAAAACATGCTCTAACAACTGTGCTGTATTATACAATGAATATAATTTAATGCAATCAGGAAGGTGAATCAAGAACAAATGTATGTTTGCAAGGTCCTAAATATGTGTGCAAGGGGCCTATGATTTGAAAACAGCCCAAAGTTAAACTTCATCCACCACTGGCCAGATGCATTTTCTTTGAATGTCGGTTTCAATGCTGTCTCAATGAATGTGAGTTTCAAGGGCAGAGAAGTTTTAATGCTAAGTCTGTTTTCATTGTGAGACTGCATTGCTTTGTTTAGCACATGTCTATCAGTGTTTGTGCTATAACATTTCAAATAAAAATTTTAAATGAAATCCAAATTATAATTGTAGAAGTAAAGCATAAAGCAGCATGCACATTATAGTGTTGATGGTAAATGGGGAGAAATAACCAAGTAATGGGACACTGGAATGGCAGCAGGGGGAAGGGCTATGCAGGGGGCCCCATTTGACCATGAGTTTGTGAGTGGGAGGGGTGGCAAACTCAAAGATAGCCCCGGTTGGCACAAATTCTAGCTACGCCACTGCACAAAGGGCATGAGGGCATATTATATCTCTGGTTTAACACCAATATCAAGACCTGTTTAACCAAAAAAAAGTCACAATGAAGAGGGACTAGATTCTTGGTTGCAAAAAATCTTTGTTTGAAGGGCTGCAAAACAGAATCAAGGGACTTTTTTTTTTTTTATCAAGGACACTGAAAGAGCAATAAAGACAGTGAAATCTAATATGAAGCTTGAGCCAGATAAGATTATTTCAGAAATTTATAAAATGTTTAAGAAGGAATATGCTCCTCTGTTCTTTCAGCACATATGTCTATATTGCAATACAAAATTGGAACCCTATCCTTTATCAAAACTCTTCTAAAAGAGGATCTTGTAGTTAAAGATGGACAGAATGATATTGTCATGACATAAATGCTGACTATAAAGTTAATGGAAAACACGTTCAATAAAAATCTTCTGCAAATATTCAAGAGGTAATTTCAGGCTACCAGTTAAGTTTTGACCCAAGAATGCACAAATTAATTTAAACCAGCATTTGCAATCTATAACAACAAATATTTACACTGAGAAGAAAATCGGTCCTCGCTTGTGCTGCAAAAGGAATTTTACTAGAGAATAGTTCTTGTTGCTTGCTCAAAAAGGGTTGATACAT
Source organism: Protopterus annectens (assembly GCF_019279795.1). Classification (NCBI taxonomy): domain Eukaryota; kingdom Metazoa; phylum Chordata; order Ceratodontiformes; family Protopteridae; genus Protopterus; species Protopterus annectens. The sequence goes on along the minus strand of NC_056731.1, from coordinate 388,972,898 downwards.
CAAAGGCAGAAATACTCAGTGTGCCATGCACTGCTTCAAAATATGCACTGAGGAAGTTTAGAATAAGCCCATTAAAAAGTCTCATTAAAGAGCAGTGGAAGTACTTTTTCTAACTAACATATTTCAAGGAAACAGTTCAATGCCATTTTTCTTCCCTGTTACTGCTTAACTGTGTCTTTTCTTCCCATAATGTATCCACTGCGGTAGTGGTGCTGCGGTAGCATTGTCGCCTCACAGTAAGACGTTGTTCTGTTCGATTCTCAGCTAAAGTGTCTTCTGTGTGGCGACATGTGTGAATGGGTGTACCTTCGTTGAAGGTTGTGCATCAGAGCTGGCAACTCGGCACGTAAAAATCTACTGCCAATCATTAGCAGACCGGAGTTCCGCTGTGGCGACCCCTAACCGGGAAAAGCCGAAAGATACAACAGCAATGTATCCTCAATGTATGCAAGGAATGAGATGGAAGGGTGAGGGGGTTGAATTTCATAATATTGAATTTTCATAGTTGCTTTAATATGAGAATATAGTTTTTTCATTTATGCATTTCTGGTATTTATTCAGTGCTGACAGTTTATATAAATCACAAGTCACTACAAAGCAGAACAAATGATGAAATTTAGAACTATGTAAAAATGACTTTACATAATTGATATTACATATATACATGTAGAAGAAAAATGACCCATACTTGAAGTCAGTGCAAGGATGTCTTATTAGGGACTCTCTCCACTCATCAAGGGATTTATAAAGGACAAGTGGTTGGGGGCTGCAGAAGCACAGTCTGTGTTACTCCTGGCTGCAAGAATAGCAACAGTATGACAACGGACTTCTCCTCCTTTCCCCATAAGATCAAGGCATTTCTGGGAAAAAGAGCCAAAGTTCAGCCGACAAGAGAATCTCATAAGCCTCAGGGCTTCTCCAAAGGAAAAGGTCATCTTAAAGGATGGACTGCATATCACTGTCTCATGGCAAACCTTTACTAGGCTCCTAGATTCCTCAAAGAATCCTGAGTGAGAGAGGGGACCATCACCACCACTAACTATATAAGCAGACTTGTGCACAGTCTCAAATGAGGATGTGCATGTGACTGGCACATATCATAGGCTGTGTGACACAAGGAGTCCGTATCTGACAAAACTGCCTGTGGCAGCAAAGAAGCATGACAGGCTTGCTCCAGTCCCCAAACTGGCACCAAAAGCCATTTCTTAAGACTATGCACCTACGCCTGCAATTCATACTCCAGTCCACATCAAAAATTTGTTTAAAGTCCAGGCCCCTAAGACGCATGCTATGGTGCAGGAATATATGTATCGGTAGATATATCTTTGAATGCAGGTGGCTGACACTACTGAGCGAGAAAGGAGGCACTTGGAGAATTCTTAGTCTCAAATATCAAAAAACTGAGGGAGATGGACTCAAAAGACCATTCCTCAGGATCTGACAAATTGGAAACCGGCTCTATCCATCAACATGGGAATCAGCAGGATCTGCAACAAAGTATTTTTTACTTAACTTTCTGTGAGCCAATGTCAAATAATTCTTAAAATAAATAAACCACATTCATCTAGGCCAGTCCATTCCACGTTTTGAGCAGCCTGATCTGATTTATAAGTCCCAAGTCTTTAAGAAGTTCCAAGAGTACAGCTTCCTCTGCTGAATCACTTATAAAAATGTGTCTCAAAGATGGCACATGAATCTGGTTAAATAACTGCTGCCATTATGTCTCTACATACCGTTGCTAATCAGAAGTTCATCAGGTCTGTACAAATATGAACATTTTCATAAGTAGCACAGACTGCTCATGAGTCAGCAGTTACAGACAGGCTTCTTAGCACAAGTTTTGTAGACGGGGGACAATTTCCTAGCTTTCGGCATCAACAAAGTACATGTTTCAGCAATAATATGCAAAGAAACTAAATTCTTCTTCTTCTTCTTTCGGCTGCTCCTATTAGGGGTCGCCACGGCAGATCAACTGTTTCCATTTCTTCCTGTCCTCTGCATCTTGCTCTGTCACACCAACCACCTGCATGTCCTCTCTCACCACATCCATAAACCTTACCTTAGGCCTTCCTCTTTTCTTGTTACCTGGCAGCTTCATCCTTAGCATCTTTTTTCCAATATACTCTGCATCCCTCCTCAGCACATGTCCAAACCAACGTAATCTTGCCTCTCTGGCTTTGTCTCCAAACCTTCCAACCTGGGCTGACCCTCTAATATACTTATTCCTAATCCTGTCCATCCTTGTCACACCCAGTGCAAATCTTAGCATCTTCCACTCTGCCACGTCAAGCTCTGACTCCTGCCTTTTTGTCAGTGCCACTGTCTCCAACCCATATAACATAGCTGGTCTCATTACACTCTTGCAGACCTTCCCTTTCACTTTTACTGGTACTCGTCTGTCACAAATCACTCCTGACACTCTTCTCCACCCACTCCATCCTGCCTGTACTCTCGTCTTCACCTCTCTTCCACACTCACCATTACTCTGAACTTTTGATCCCAAGTACTTAAACTCATCCACCTTCGCCACCTCTACTCCCTGCATCCTCACCATTCCTCTATCCTCCCTCTCATTCACACACACATATTCTGTCTTAGTCCTGCTGACCTTCATTCCTCTTCTCTCTAGAGCATATCCCCACCTCTCCAGGGTCTCCTCCACCTGTTCCCTATTCTCACTACAAATCACAATGTCATCTGCAAACATCATAGTCCACGCTGTCTGATCTCATCTGTCAAGCTGTCCATCACCATTGCAAATAAGAAAGGGCTCAGAGCTGATCCTTGATGTAATCCCACCTCCACCTTAAACGCATCCGTCACTCTCACCGCAGTCACACTACCCTCGTACATATCCTGTACCACTCTTACATACTTCTCTGACACTCCCGACTTCCTCATACAATACCACAACTCCTCTCTATGCACCCTGTCATATGCTTTCTCTAAATCCACAAAGACGCAATGCAACTCCTTCTGACCTTCTCTGTACTTCTCCATCAACACTCTCAAAGCAAACATCCCATCTGTAGTGCTCTTTCCTGGCATGAAACCATACTGCTGATCACTATTCATCACCTCCCTTCTTAACCTAGCTTCCACTACTCTTTCCCATAACTTCATGCTGAGACTGATCAGTTTAATCCCTCTGTAGTTACTACAGCTCTGCTCATCACCCTTATTCTTAAAAATCGGTACCAAAACACTTTTTCTCCATTCCTCAGGCAGCCTCTCACTTTCCAAGATTTCATTAAACAATCTAGTTAAAACTCCACTGCCATTTCATCTAAACACCTCCATGCTTCCACAGGTATGTCATCTGGACCAACAGCCTTTCCGTTCTTCATCCTCTTCATAGCTATCCTTACTTCCTCCTTGCTAATCCACTGCACCTCATGATTCACTATCTGCACATCATCCAACCTTCTCTCCCTCTCATTCTCTTCATTCATCAACTCCTCAAAGTACTCTTTCCATCTGCTCAACACACTCTCCTCACTTGTGAGTACGTTTCCCTCATTATCCTTTATCACCCTTACCTGCTGCACATCTTTACTAGCTCGGTCCCTCTGTCTAGCCAATCGGTACTGGTCCTTTTCTCCCTTCTCAGTGTCCAACCTTTTATACAACTCTTCATACGCCTTATCCTTAGCCTTCGCCACCTCTCTCTCTGCCATGCACCTCATCTCCTTATACTCTTGTCTACTTTCTTCATCTCTCTGACAATCCCACTTCTTTCTCTGTATACTCTCCTGTACTTCTTCATTCCACCACCAGGTCTCATTGTCCTCCTTCCTCTTTCCAGATGTCACACCAAGCACCTTTCTAGCCATCTCTCTTACTAGCTCTGCTGTAGTTACCCAGCTATTCTGTAATTCTTCACTGCCACCCGGTGCCTGTCTTAACTCTTCCCTGAACATGACCTCACAATTACCCTTTTTCAATTTCCACCAATTGATCCTTGGTGCTGCCCTCACACTCATCCTCCTCTTCTTGATCACCAATGTCAACCTACAAACCACCATCCTATGCTGCCTAACTACACTTTCCCCTGCCACCACTTTACAGTCTCCAATCTCCTTCAGACTGGTCCTTGTACATAAGATATAATCCCTCCACCTGTGTGCAACTTCCTCCACTCTTGTATGTCACCCTATGCTCCTCTCTCTTGTTAAAATATGTATTCATCACATGCAAAGAAACTAAATAAGTAGTTTAAAACAGCAAGATTTTCTTATCAAAGGAAACAGTGGAGAAGATTTAATCTTAAATCTGGTTTGTTCTAACTGAATGCCCCAATATACTTGTTTTCCATACTGCCCTCCCATTCTTTATCATCCCATGCCCAGTCATCCATTTTTCTCACATCACTACATTGAAAGACAATGTTCTCTCAGCTGACTGAGCAGTCCATTATACAAAATGATGCTTTTAGATTAAAATACATGTGTACTTTAATGAATGTACTGTGTGTAAACCCTGGAACTCGAATGCACCATGCAGTGGTCTCTGCCAACTCCTTTACCCAGGCAAAGGAAACACTACCTTAAACCTCGACTGTGAGGTATCATATCAAAAGAATTTGCATTGCCATCTATTCCCCTAAATTAGGTTTCTGATGCCTGTTGCAGTATGCAACTTAGTCAGCTACGCAGCCACTAGCATTTTGCATATAACAAAGTAATGTAAGATGCAGACTGAATGGAACTGCAGCAACAGTGACAGGCAGATGGAGAAAGAAATACTTGCAATCCCTATAACAAACATTTTATTATACCTTTTCGTATCTGTGGTATGTACCATTATGCGACTTTAAAATGGATGTGATACAAATGTTAAACATCTTTTGTTTTCCCATAAACACAGGAAATGGAACAATTTCCACAATGCAATTCTCTGAGACTGCTCCCAAGTGCAGCAGACCATATTTCAAGCTGGACAAAATAACATAAAAACACCTTCTACGCTTAATATACTCTTGCTTCACATTTCAAAACATTACTGTGCAGGAAAGCGTAATGAAGCCTGATCTTCCGAGGGTAAACATAGCTAGCACTAATAAAAAGAAAATCAATAATTTTTGTTAAATTTTAATAATCCTGCAAAGCTACAAATAAAACCATCAGCAGTCTGAGTTAAGATGACAGTTAACTGCGTTTCTATGACAACCTGGTGAAATATCACAAGTCCCCTCTTGCAGCAAGCTTTGGAGTAACTAGCAAAGAAACCCTTTCCAAGAAACGCTCTAACCTCTTATTGCCATCACACACAAACTCAACTAATAGAACACCTCTATGAATGCTTTCAGTTCCATTCATATGTATAAATTATATTTACACACACAAACATGTACACACACATTTACAGACGCGCGCGCGCACACACACACACACACTAATATATGCATTATTTTTACTTTTTCAATTATGATGAGGAAACTGATAACAGAAAAATAAATTATAACTGACCTCCACAGACAAGGCAGAGAATGTCAAACACTTAAGAAATAAATCACTAAAAGAAAAAGAAACATGAGGACGTCCACCTTGATGGTATGGAATTAAAGCCAATAAAAATGAAGAGTAAATAAGGAGAGGGAAAGGGTAACTAAGACACCAAAGCCAGGGACTGCTGTTTGAAAAAGGAATAAGTGCTTGGTATGTGTACTATGAACATCAGAAAAGTAAGATGCAAAATAACACATGGACACACCACACTGTCATAAGCAAGTAGAAATGAAAAGAATTGTGAAGCATGGTGGTAGTGGGAAAAGCTGAAAAGGGGATGATTCACACTTGACATAAGAAAATCTTGTTCATACAGACTGAAAGGGTCATGCAATGTACTGTTTGATTGCATTGTGTTGGACAGGTCAGTGAAAGGTTTCAACAATGTGTAAGAGAGACAACTGCAAGAAACAGAAGAGCAGGTGCATAAGTATAACAAAACTAGCACGTCTGTAAAGTGTAAGATCATTTTCATCAGCATTAACTTTATCTACAAAGCAGGACATAAATAAAAGCATAATTAATTAATACAGTCTACTGACTTAAGCTGCATGCTTTTGAGAAGTTGGTGGATACTAGAGTCCCTACAGAAAATCTAAAAAAAGAAATAAAATGTAAGTATCATACAGACAGTAAAAGGAGGTCAAGATCGAAGAAGCCCGACTCCAACATCTTGCAGCTACTATAATTCAGTAGAGGTAATCATATCACAATGCCAACCTATCTTCATATGTACATATTACTTTCTGCAGGGAAGAATGGACACAAAAGATGACAACAAAACAAACAATACAAAGGAGACAGCAGTAAGAAAGATGCACTGGCCGAGCTCCCATAAATGGCACAGAGAAACGGAGTAAAGTTTTATCTTGTTTAGCAAAGTAGGAATTTCAAGCTCGCATCAAGGAGTAGTACACTTACCATGATGAAAAAGATAGCAGAAAACAGGCACTAGGGGTTAATTAACAACTTAAATTAAACAGGGATGGTGGGTGAGATGACTGCTTTATTACTAGATCTGGGAGACGTTCCTGCACATTCAGTAAAATAATCCTGGAAGACAAGATCAAATGAATGTAGCATTCAGTAATGCGATCGACTAGGTCTCAGCAAGTTTCTATGAATGCAAGCTAGCCTGAACTGAAGTAAAGCTCATTTCAGAAGCTTCAATACCCTGCAACTATGCTTAGAATTGGCACACTTGCCATTTTGATTAAAAGGAATTCCAAAAATAGTCCCATGTGAAATAACTAATGATAAAGACAGCCTGGCTGATCAACTTTGGAATTCAGCAGTTAAAACTTGACAATACTATAAAGTATGTCTAGTGTCCTATAAAATTAAGTTGTGTGACACTCTAACTAAAAAAAATGTATTAAATCCCACTCATGTCTCTCAGAATCCTTATTTCTGGGTGGCAGCAGCAACAGCACATGGAGAAACTACACTAGTTACATGATTTGTCAGCAAACAATGGTAATGCCTTTCTTCAGCCTGCTCAATCTTGGTCTCTGGTACCTCATGCATGCTACCAGACAGTTGTCAACTTGTTGAAGGACAAAGGCCCACAATCAGGGCTTTTTAAAGTTCAGTTCCTAAACGTTACTGTAATTTATTAATTACATTATGTTCTTCTTATCCGTTGTATCCATAAGATTGTTTTGCTCTTTAATATTGTTAATTTGTCTCTATTCGTATGTATTTGTATGTCTGTTTGGGGCTTTCCCCCTCGGGTCTCAACTGAAAAGGGTAAATTCTTACCCAACTGGACCAACCCGGTTAACAAATGCAAAATAAATAAATATTCAGAAAGTTAAAAGAAGAAAAGATTTTACATTAACTAATTTTCTGGCATCACTGACTGCAGTTCTCGGTGACTTGCCAGACAATCAAAACTTTTTATGAGGGACTAAGCAAAAATATGACATAAAACCCCAGAGACATTCTGCAAAATCAGAGGGAGTTGAGACAAGTGGCAGGCAACACTGAGGGTCGATTCCTCCTCAATCTGAGAGAAGGATTCCAATACAAAGTACAGCTTTGTAAAAACTTACTGTCACGCTGCCAGTTCAGCTATCTGGAATTTTGTAAATAATTCTATGTCATTTGTGAATACTGATATGATTTATACATAACTATGTTAGGTGCTGAGCTAAGATGTATCCACAGTGTAGCCTGCTGGAGCATGGAAGATTAACCTGCAAAACTTAAGAATAGCTGAGGTTAACTTACTTTACAGCTGGGCCATAAACAAAAGATGTCATCTCTCAGTTTCTGTTCAGTAGCAGATACAATGTCTAGCGCTAGAAGTTTTTTGTACTGTCTTGTAGAGAAATAATTGCTAGGTTTCAAATGTAAAACATTTTATTGTTTTACAGCTTCCAAGATCTGCAAAGATCTGAGAGATATGTATTTCTCACACAGATATGTTAAATTTCTGTTTAGCTTGGGAACTGAAGTCAGATGACAATGAGTGATGTCATCCAAGCTGTCCCAGCAATAATGTTTGATATCAATTTGGGAACTCTCTCAGAAAGAGACTGTGCATTTTGTATTTTGTCTTGAACCTAGCAAGAGCATCCATTCATCATCACCATCTGCACTTGCCTTGCTAACAGTAAGTAACTAGGGTACAATAATTTCTTTTAGATATAGACAGGAATATAGAAAAGATTAGTTTAGATGTATTCTATATTTATTTGAGACTGTCCTGCAATGTTGTTCATAGGTAGGTACTAGGCTATCGGCCCTAGGGTCTATACAAGCCCAGCCAAAAAGGTACCCTGGCTTTTGCCACCCAAGAAAATTATTTTCTTGTGCCACTGTCGAGCAGAGCCACAGAAGTGATCCCCTGGGTGAATTTCCTATTTCCCATCTAATCATCAAGATATTTTTTTAAGAGTACTAATGAGGAGCTTTGTTTGATATAGACAGGTAGTTTACTCCAGAGTATGGGAAGTCTCTGGGACAGGAATCTATCCCTCTGGCATGTTCTGTTTATTGTGGTGACAAGGTTTAGGTCCCTAGAGCGTGTAGCTCAGAGGGATTGGACTTCTTTAAGTGGAGCATGTCTAACAGCTCTTGTTTTAAAATATTTCCTGTGATGTTGAACTCTGAAGTAACTTTGTTTGTTTTCTGAGTATTGTCTTGTTCTTTTATTATTTATTATTAAATATATTTAAGCCTATCTTTGTGGCTCTTTGTGAGATATATTTAAGCTCTTAGAGTACTTGCATATGTATTTAGTAACACTGTACAGGACACTCCTAATAGCCTGGCACTTGGTCAAAACTACCATTTGGATTTATATTAACATTACACAGTAGGATTGGGCACCCTTTGTTAAGGGCCTTAAAAGTAGCTGATAAGAGTGGTTGGTGGCAGTGGAAACTACCTTATAGTCTGGGCAGAAGGGGGCACAGCTAGTAAACCTGTGTAGGCTTTCCCAGGTGTGTGTTTATACATAAATCAAATCTCAAAGTGTGTGCGTGTCTGTGTCAGCTACTTGAGCAGGGGCGTGAAGCACTGGTTGAACAGAGAGGCTGCTGAAGGTTTTGGCTTGACCACTCAGCTGAGATCTCAACCCTATAGCTCTGCCAGTGGGGAGTCTTATTGGAAATTTGAAGAAAGAGAGAGAAACCAGCCCCAGACTGACTGTGGTCTCTGTGTGCTCTTAAGGGAAACTGCACTAGTGTGTACATCACCTAGCTATTGCCAGTGGTGAGGATTGAGGCTCTTTGATTACTGGGCCACTACAGGGATGTCACACTTACCATAATGATAAATGTCCTTCTCTTTTCTGTTGCAGTACTAATAATATTAGGAATCCCCTGCCTAGGGCAACCTGACATCTGGCCTGACACCAAAGCCTTAGGTTGCTTTAAGGTATGGCATACATATGATCCTTGATTAGGGCATAAAGGTGAAGACCAGATGTACCATCCTTAGAAGTGAAAGCCCCAGTAGGAACGTCAGTACAAGGAAAACCAAGAGATAAGCAGCACATCCAGAAGAGAAATGGACCGGGAGGAGGAGGAGGGAGGGAGTGAATACTGCAACAGTGAAGAGAAGGACATCTACCATTATGGTAAGATTTTACACAACTACACTATGTCCTTCCATTTCACTGCATAACATTAAGGAGGGGGTCAAAACTCAGGAAGAAACCTGGGAGGAGGAAGGACCAGCAGAGCTTTCTAGGAAGCCATGAAGGATGGCCCTAGTAAAACTAGCTCTAGCTCTGGAAATTCCATCCAACTTCTAGTGCTTGATAAAAGTATGCAGAGAAGTCCAGGCAGCTGCCTCAAGAATACAGTTAGCATCCAACTCTTGTAAAAAGCACCAGAGGAATCCATAACTCTAGTAGAGTGAGCCTTTACAGAATAAGGAAGGTTTTTACCACAAAGAGAATAACAAAGAATAATAAAACGAAATAGCATTTGAAATCCAAGAAGAAATAAATAGTCTGCTTGGATACAGCTAATCCCAAGGAAATGGGATGAAAGGAAACATCTGATCAGATTTCCTAAAAGTCTTAGTCTTGTCCAAATAAAACATTAGCTGTCTATGCACATCCAAAGTGTGCAGCACCTTCTCACTGGGAGATTGTGGAGAAGGGAAAAAAGTGGGCAAATGAATAGACTGATTAAGAGACAACTCATTCACCATCTTGGGCATAAAAAAAGGATTAGTATGCAAGGACACCCTGTCCTTATGAACCACCACAAAAGGAAGACAAGCCACAAGTGCTTGAAGCTCAGACATCCATCTGGCAGAAGTAAGGATTAACAAAAGAACAGTCTTCCAAGAGCAATGTTGTAAGGAAGCTGAAGTTGCAAGCTCAAAAGTAGCCTGAGTCAATTTTTACAAAACAAAATTAAGATCCCAGGGAGGAGGAACAGGCTTCTTGGGAGGTCTAATATAAAGGATGCTTTTAAGGAATTGTTTAGCTTCAAACCTAGAAGCTAAAAGAGGAGATAAAGGCAAACAAGCAAAGATAGCCGATAATTGGGCCTTAACAGAAGAATAAGCCAACCCAGCATTGAGCAATTCACACAAGTAAGAGAAAATCAAAGGAACATCCACAGGAAGTAGACAGTGGTTACGAGAAAGACACCAAACAGAAAACTTCTTCCATTTGGAGAAGTTAAAACAAAGAGTTAGAAGGTCACACTGAAATACCAATCAGAAAAAACTAAATGAAAACTCCAGCCAAGCTAGAACGTCCACTGAGTGACCTCCCAAACCTCCTGTAACAGAGGCACATGGGATATATGCAAATGACCCTTATGAACATCAGGTGTTTCAGCTATATGGTGATTCTGATTGCCGATGACTTTTACATTTGAAGTCGTTTTAATGGACAATTTCAGGCCACTAAAGTCAAACCCCACTAGCTATGGATATGCATATTTCGGCCTTGTTATGACCTCATCAGCATAGCATAAGCAGAGTGTTTGACTAAGCATAAGAAACACAGGGTTGTTATACCCATATAGCTGAAACACCTGATGTTCATAAGGGTCATTTGCATATATCCCATGTGCCTCGATTTGGAGAAGTAGGATTTCCTAGTACTGGGCTTCCTGGCCTCCTGCAGGACCCTAAGCACATCCTCAGTAAAAAAGGCATCTAAGTGGAATGAAAATCTTACCACCACAGAGTCAGTTTAAGAGTGGACAGGTGGGAATGAATGAGAGACCATTGTCTTATGTCAGTAAGTCTACCCTGTGAGGTAAATTGTGATGACTGCCCTTGGCTAAATGCAGAAGAAGAGGGAACAAATACTGTCTCGGTCACCAAATGAGTCACCAACAAGATTTTTGGGGCATCCTGTTGAATTTTGAACAGGACTTTTGGAATTAGGGGAAGGGGAGGGAAATCATAAAGAAACATCCCCTTCCAAGAAAAATAGATGGTGCCCACCTTCCACACCAGAGGACCTGGGAGCCGGGCACAATAGATCTATTTGAGAAATACCCCACTGGTGGACAATGTCCAGAAACACATCCCTGTGAGGCATTCATTCATGGGATTGAGCTAAGAACCTCCTCAGAGTGTCTGCCACAATGCTTTGACCTGAGGGAATGTAAACTGCTTGAACAGTCACTGGCTAATGGAAAGCAAGATCCCAAACCAGGAGTGCCAACTGGCAAAGAAGATAAGATACTGTTCCCCCATTTATTTACATATTTTTGTATATCATTGTGGTGTTGTCTGAAAACACCTTGAGGGATCCCAGAGAGAAAACAGGATGAATAGGGCCAGCAGAAAGACTCTCATTTCTTTGACACTGATGTACTCTTTCTGTTGAAGAGGAGATCAGACCCCCTGCCCCTTTAGACAGCCAAAAGCTGCTCCCCATCCCACATCTGAAGCATCTGTGAACAGCTCCTGAGAGGGAAGAGGAGGATGAACAGGCAGCCCCAGATTTAAGGACAGCTGCTGGATCCACCAGTGGAGTTCCTTCTTGGGATAGGGTAGAAGAGGAACTACAAATTCTAGGGGATGATCATGCTGAAACCAAACTGACCTCAGAAACCAATGAAGCTCCCTCATGTGAAGTCTGGGCATAGAGAGCATAGGGATGGTGGATGCCATGAAAACCAGAGCTCTATAAAACTCCCTAGGTGCAATGGACGCCAGAGGAAGAAGAGTTTGAAAGAAGGAGATGATGGTCAAGGCCTTGGGAGTAGGGAGGGAGGGATGCCAGCAAAGGCACTGTCTGAATCCTGCAACCTGGAAAAACATGGTCCTGAGAAAGAGTCAGAGAAGACTTTTGAAGTTTATTGTAAACCCCTGGCTCTAAAGCAGACAGATGGCAAAATGGAGCTTTTGCAACAGGATCTCTGGAGAGGATGCCTGAAATAGCAGGTCATCCAAGTAGGGAAAATACTTCGATCCCTGAAGCTTGCAAAAATCAATCACAGGAGCAAGCCATTTGGTGAATAGCCTTCAGGCAGTAGAAAGGCCAAAGGGAAAAGCAGAGAAAGTACAGTTGTGTACCTACCATAAATGTAGATGTTCCAGTGTATTCACTGTTGCAGTCATTACACTTGGGTTATCCGCCTGCAGGCTACCCGCAGTCGGCCCGAGTTCCAAAGTCTTGGTCTGGCGTCGGTTGCTGTCGCCTCTTCCCTGACATCAGTGCGCCAGGGGTATAAAAGATGCAATTGACGCCATTTTCTTCAGTTTTTCTTGTCCCAGATGTCAGATGCCCCCAGGTAGGAAGGCTGGAAAAATAAAATTATGCCAAAAAGCATGCATGTACTAATATAAACATTTCCTTCATCTACAAGCAAATACACCACATAGGTTGTATAGAGTTGAGAAGTCCCAGCAAAGAAAAGGGGGATGGTGGGTGGGTAACTTGGACTGCAACAGTGAATACACTCAAACATCTACATTTATGGTAGGTACACAACTGTACTATGTTCATCGTGTTTCACTGTTGCAGTCATTACACTTGGGTTGAATCCGAAAGCTGAGGTTGGGTGGCTGGGTCTAAATTGGATTTGGAGAGGCTACCAGGCCCTGCAGGACTGCAGTGGCAAAGCCTGCTCTGGATTTAGAGTAGAGAGGTAAGTGGTAGTGCTTGGTGAAAGTATGCACTGAGCTCCAGGTTGCAGCTTCTAAAATGTCTTTGGTTGGTACTCCTCTGAGAAAGGCTGCTGCTCTGGTAGAATGTGGCCTGATGACCATAGGCACTGATTTGCCATGTTGTGCATAACAGAAGCGGATGCAGTGTCCTATCCATTTTGAAATTGTCTGCTTTGTGATGGGTTTTCCTTGTGATCCTGCAGCATAGGCTACAAACAGTTGCTCAGTTTTTCTGAAAGCTTTTGTTTTGTCCAAGTAGAATCGTAGCTGTCTGTGTATATCCAAAGCGTGCAGAAGTCTCTCCCCTTTACTCTGGGGATTTGGGTAGAAAGTTGGTAAATGAATGGTTTGGTTCAGGGCCACATTGGAAACTACTTTTGGCATGAATGTTGGGTTTGTCCTAAGAGAAACCCTGTCCTGGTGAAAAATGATGAAAGGTTCCACAGCCATTAATGCCTGTAACTCTGATACTCTTCTTGCTGAGGTTATTGCTAGGAGCAGAGCAGTTTTCTATGATAGGAGCAGAGCAGTTTTCCATGATAAGAGTTTTATATCAGCTGTGCTGGCTGGTTCAAAAGGAGGCAGCGTGAGTTTTTCTAAAACAAAATTGAGATCCCAAGTTGGTACTGGTGCTCTCCTTGGGGGTCTTATGTTTTTTGCCCCTCGAGGTACTGTCTTAATAGAGGATGTGAAAAAATACGAGGTTCTGTATCGTAATGAGCCGAAATGGCAGAGGCATGGATTTTAATTGATGAGAAAAGATAGACCTTTGTCCAGCATCTCAGTTAGGTATTGTAAAATCTGAGGTATATTTGGAACAAGTGGTTCGAGCCCTTGTGCCTGGTTCCAAGCACAGAATCTCTTCCATTTTTCTGCATAAGATTTCCTAGTGCTGGGCCTCCTGGCTTCTAAAATGACATCCATAACAGCTTTAGAGAGAGGTGCAGTCTGAGTGGCTACATTATCTGCCATGCTGCCAGATTTAAGGTTCTGAGTTGACTGTGCAGAATCTGATTGTTTTGTTGAGTCAGAAGATGAGGAATTTGAGGTAAAGGCCAAGCTGGGCCCTGAGACAAGCTCTTTAGGACTGGGTACCAGTGCTGGCGTGGCCAGTCTGGAGCAATCAGGATCATTTTTGGCCTTTCTTGTCTGACTTTTAGGAGCACCTTGGTAAGAAGAGGAATTGGAGGGAAGGCATAGACTGTCAGGGCTTTCCAGCTGAATGATAGAGCATCCACTTTCCATGCTTGAGAGTGATAAGTTCTTGTGCAGAATATTCCTGTAGTTGGCAATTGTGAGGGGAGGCAAAAAGATCTATGTCTGGGTGCCCCCATTTCCTTGTTATCATGCTGAACACCTGTGAATTTAGTTTCCATTCATGAGGGTCCATGAGATTTCTGCTTAGTTCGTCTATCAGTGTATTTTTTGTTCCTGGCAGGAATTGTGCCTGCAGATGTACCTGATAGGTCAGCGCTGTGTTCCACAAAGTCATGGCTTGCCTGCATAGGAGTTAGGAATGTGTGCCCCCCTTGCTTGTTTATGTACCACCAAACTGTGGTATTGTCCGTCTTTATTAGTACTTGTCCTGGATGTAGTAAGTCCTTGAAAGCTGTCAGGGCATTCTGTACTGCTAGCATCTCTTTTTGATTGATGTGAAGATGCATTTGTTCCTTGGGCCACGTGCCCCGAATACATTTTCCTGCCCTATGTGCTCCCCAGGCATAATCCGATGCTTCCATTGTTACTGTCTGCCTGGCTGTGGGTAAGGTGAAAGGCTGTCCCTTGTTGTGGTGACAGACCTGGGACCACCATCGAAACTCCTGTTGTAGGCAGGGAATTAAAGTTATGATTGTCTCCAGGCTGTGACAATGTTGAGTCCAAACACTTTTTAGATACCATTGTAGTTTCCTCATATGCAGTCTTGCATATGGAATTAGTAGAATGCAGGACGCCATGAAGCCCAGGGCCTGCAGAATTTTTCTTGCAGGGAGCTGGGTCTTTGTTGCCATCAGTTGAAAGTAATGAGTCAGTTGCCTTTGTTTGTCTGGCGTGAGATAAGCCATCTGGGCAGTTGTATTTAAGCTTGCACCCATGAATATTATCTCTTGAGAGGGCACTAGTTTTGATTTCTTTTCGTTTACTGTGTACCATAGGCAAATTAGTAATCTTTTTACAAATGCCAGATGCTTTAGTAGAATGTCTTTGCTCTCTGCTTGAATAAGGCAGTCATCCAAGTAGGGATATATTTGAATTCCTTTTTGTCTGCAAAATACAATTACTGGTGCCAGGCATTTTGTGAAGACCCTGGGTGCAGTAGAGAAGCCAAAGGGCAGTGCAGAGAATTGGTAATGCATTGAGCCTGCTATGAATCTAAGGTATCTTCTGCAAGATTGTCTGATTGGGACATGCAGGTATGCCTCCTTGAGGTCCAAAGTAACTAGCCAAGCCTTCTTGCCCAGCATGGGTAGAAGTTGCTGTAGTGTTAACATTTAGAATTTTGGAACATCCAGGAAAGTATTTAGGATTGACAGGTCCAGTACTGGTCTCCAGGCTTTGTCCTTTCTGGGTACTAAGAAAAGTCTTGAGTAAAATCCTTGCCTCTGTTCTTACTGTGGTACTCTTTGAATAGCTCCCATGTCCATGAGAGCAGCAATTTGTTTTTGTGCCTCTGCCCATTGGTTTTGTGGCAGGTCCGGCATACCTTTTGATTTTGGAAGCGTGTGAAAATGGAACCTGTAACCCTGAGAAACAATATTCAGTACCCATTTGTCCTGGGTGATTATGTGCCAATTTTGTGAGAAAAGTGCTAGCTTTCCCCCTAGAGGTGCTGCCAAAAGGTAAGTGCTTGGCATCTGTAGAGGGAAGTCATTGGGACTGTTTCCTATAAGGTTGTGATTTGTCTTCCCCTCCTTTGGGGGCTGAAGCACCCCATTGTTTAGGTCTGTAGGAGCCTTGGGGCTGAGATCTGCCTCTTGAGCATCTGTATCTGCTTCTTTGTGGCCTGTCTGACACAGGAAAGGACCAATTTTTGAAGGCCAGTTTCTGCTAAACCTAGGTGGTTGGACCTGTAAGAAATCCTTTACTGTCTGCATTGATTTTGCTTTATCCTCCATTTTCTTTAACACCTCTTCTGCCTTAACACCAAACAAAGTATCATGCTGCAGTGGAGCATCCAATAATTTTACTTTAACATGGTCAGGTAAACTTTGTTCTTTCAACCAAGCATGCCTTCGAATAACAGAGCCTGTAACTGCGGCTCTACAAGAAGCCTCTAATGAATCAAAACCACATTGTAAAGTATGTTTTCCAACTTGTTCAGCTGCATGCAATAAATCCTGCATTTCCTTATTGTCAGGACTTTGAGTTTGAAACCATTTTCTGTTTTAACAATGACATGAGGTACTGTTGCTATTTAAGCATGTGAAACTGGCAATTTAAAGCCCTTACAGCTAAAGTAGCAGAAGTGTAAACTTTTCCCCCCATCTGTCCAGAGCTCTGGAATCCCTATCCGAGGGGACAGGATTTTTAGCAGTGGAAGCCTTAACCCCTTTAGGACCCTGAGAAATTGTTTCTGGATCTGCAGCAGGGTTTTTGTAAAGAAATTTATGAGTCAAGGACCCTGTAGTACCTGTCTGGCTTGACTGGTGCAGGGGGTAAAGAATCAGGAGTGAGACTGGATTCAGAGAAAACATCATCATCAATATCAAGCACAGGGGGAATAGCCAGGGGCCTGTGCTGGGGCAATAAAAGAAAATCTCTGAGCCTTTTCTTGGATTCTGAATAATCCTGGCTCTCCCAATGGAAACGATCCCTCATGGTGTGCAGGGTTTCCCCAAAAGAATAATCCTCAGGCGGAGAAGGCTGAAGGTATAGACTCTTCTGCATCAGAGTCCTCATAGGGAGGGAGAGAATATCCCTGATCAGAGGAAGAATCAGAGGAAATAGAAACAAACAACTAGAAAAGTTAAAGTTCGCATTCTAGAACATTTGGGGGATATTAGGAGAAAAAATATGGATAGCCCAGTGGCTTTTCATTTTGCCAAAATACATAAGTGTGAAATTGATGGATTCAATTTTAGTGTTCTGGCTAGACCACATTCATTAGGAGGGAATTTTAAGAATGAATTGAATAGGTTGGAACATAAGATGATTTTTAACTATCACACTATACATCCTAGAGGGATGAATTTGGATGCTGGAATAGGCTGATAGTTTATTATTTTTCTTTTTATATTTATTTAACAATATCGTAGGCCATAATAACATTTATAATATTTACAATGTTGCTAGTATTTAGTATTGTGCTTTATATGTATTTAATATTGTATATTTAATGTATAAATGATAAATTGACATATTGGTAGTATAGAGTATAATATTGGATTTAGAGTATATGTATAAGTAATGTGTTTTCAGCATGGTTCATCAATTTATTAGTTAAAAATTTGAAGTATTTATTGTATTGATATTTTGTGTGTTTCAGCTTTAAGAAAATACATTTGATGGCTAATTGATTGTGATTAATTGGATGATGTCACTATATATGAGGGATGTAATGTAATTGAAATTGTTCCACTGAAGGCGAATTGCCGAGGTACCAGAACGTTTGGATTATTAAATGTGATTTATACATCCTGAAAGCTGATTTTTTCCTTCCATCTATTTTCGTGGATGTTTTTGGATTTGAAATAGAAACCTGGTCAGAGGAATCATATTCAGTGTCTTGCCTAGGCCTTTTGTCAGGAGGGGGATGGGAACCCCTGATTAAAGTAATTAGGTCTTCGGCCATTTTAAGCATCTGTTTCTTTGGCATGGATGACTGTTCAGAAGAATGCTGTACTTGTTTCCTTGACTTTAATGGTGTTTTTGGCTTTGCCTTGGCTGCTGTAGAGGGCTTAATTGTAAGCTGTGAAGGTCTGAAAACGCCCTCAGAAGCCGATGCCTGCTCAGCGGCTCCGGACCCATCTGAGGGAATAGTTTCCATAGGCCCAATACCTTGAGTTTCCACAGGCCTCGGTGTCTCCACGTGGCTGTCGGATATGGCTGTGGCTCTGAGGTAGCGGGTGTCAGGGGCTGCGAAAGTGCCTCACTGAAAACCGGGGAACCAGCGACTGGCCTAGAAGAGGCTTCGTTGTCGGTTTTGGACCTCGGATGCCTGTCCTTTTCTTTGTCTTTGCGTTTTTTTAAATTCCGGTCGGTTGTTCCGACGGCATTATGTAATTAAACCTTCGGCCAAAATAATGTAAAGCAAAATCAAACCGACGTTTAATAGTGTGTTTATTGAATCTGGCACAAAACTGACAACTGGTAACGTCGTGGTCAGGGCCTAGGCAAGGAATACAGTAAGAGTGAAAGTCCTTATGAGGTATTTGCTTCCCACAAGAGATACAATTATTCATTTTTACTGACATCGGTCTGGAGCAAGAAAAAGTTTCCCCAATGGGGTACTTACCTTTATTGAAGTCTTCGGTTCTGAAACTCAATTTTGAAAATCTCAGGAGTCGGCCGACCGGCACTTGCGAACTGCTTTTGCTTCTGGCACCGCGTGGCAAGAAAGACTGGAGAAAATGGCGTCGGTTGCATCTTTTATACCCCTGGTGCACTGATGTCAGGGAAGAGGCGACAGCAACAGACGCCGGACCAAGACTTTGGAACTCGGGCCGACTGCGGGTAGCCTGCCGGCGGATAACCCAAGTGTAATGATTGCAACAGTGAAACACGATGAACATCTGAAAATGCCAGGAAGCAACAGAGAAACGTAAAAACTTCCTGAAAAGGGGATGGAGCAGAATATGGAGATAAGTATCCTTGAGATTCAGAGACACTATATAAGCCTGAGGAAGCAAAAGAGGGAACAAAACCTAAAGTGACAACATTCGAAAATAGAGCACCTTCAGAAAAGAATTTTAATGACACAGGTCTAGAACTGGTCTTAAAGTACCCTATTTTCTGGGTACTAGAAACATCCTGGAGTAAAACCCCCTCCCCCTTTGGGACACAGGCACCTCTTGAACAGTACCCAGCATCAAAAAAGTTCCCAAAGCACCTCTGGGAAAAAAAGGAGAGTTGTTCCCAAGGAGGCTAAGGAATATCCATAAAGGGGGGGGGGGATTTCCACACCATAAAATGCTCTGGAAAATAATGGACAGGAGCCAGGAATCCTGAGTAATCTGTATCCAAACAGGGAAAGAGTGGGGGAGAGAGAGAGGCAAAGAGGAAGAGGAAAGTGGCTGGGAAGAATAGAAGAGTCAGACAGCACCTGGTTTATCTGGAAAGGAAGACCTCTGAGTCCCTGAAGTCTGAGTAGCCTTAGCAGGAGGAGCCTGCTTGCCACCCTTTTTTGCTCTTAGGAGGGCAAGATTGCCTGCAAACAAAGGCTAGCTTATTTGGACAGTTTCTCTGAAAGTTAGGAACAGCAGAAACAAACACATGTTTGAGTTCCTGTAAAGCCTTCCCCTTATCCTGAAGGGACTTAAACAAATCAGCAGCAGCTTCACCAAACAACTGTTTATTACCAAGAGGGGCATCCATCAACATAGTCTTGATAACATCAGGCAAAGGTTGAAGCTGAAGCCAAGAATGCCTCCTCATGACTGAGCCAGAAGCAGCAGCTCTAAAAGAAGCTTCTGACAAGCCACCTGGGAGGAAGTCCTTAATGGGGAAAGAGCCAGAAGTTTTACCCTCAGAGTCTGGAAGATCAGATATAACCTGATAAGCCTGAAATAAGAGAGCCAACACATACCTGGACATATGGGTCTGATAACTAACAGCCCAAAAAGCCAAGGTAGCAGAGGTGTAAACCTTCTTACTTAGCCTTTCCATGGTTCTGCTGTCTTTATCAGAGGCCAGTAACTTGGGCGAAAAAAGCAAATGAGAGGGCTTGTCAGAGACTACAGACACCGCCCTCTCAATTTACAGTCCTTAGGCACCATATAAAACCTATCAGGTTTCTTGGGAGCAGTGGGCTGAGAATCAGAAGCTTTAGAGGCACTGGAAAAATGAATCCAACAAAGCAGCCAAAAAGGAAGGAACAGCAGAAGGTTTAGGATATTCAACCTGCAGCACCTAATAGTACCCCTTATGGATCTGGCAGACCTGAGCACAATCCCATTTAAAAACTCCATTATCCTGGAGATTGTGCCCCCAACAGAAATCTCTTCAAAGGGAGTATCAGGACTTTTAGATTCCTCTTCCTCTGACCCAAAGTCCAAAGGAGAAGGAATTTGAGAAGAGTAAGCAAGGAATTCCTCATCAGAATCCAGCTCCTCCTCAGAGGAATCCTGTTTTCTGGGTCTTTTAAGTGGAGTAGAAAATGAAAGGGGGAGCTGGAACAGAAACACACTGAGGAGGTTTCAATGCCATCAAAGCACTAAAGAAACCATGAGTAAAGGCCTGCCACTCATTCTGTGGATACTTAGAGGCAGGAGAAACATGTTTAGTGTTTTGTTTTTTCTTTAATGGGACATCTGCCTTATAAAACTTGGAATGCTCTGACCCAGGATGGCACTCAAAGTAGTAGGGACTTCTTCTCTGATTAAATCTGAGGAACACCCTTACGTCTCTCAGAAATGATCAACCATGGTTCCCCTGAATGTCCAAAACATATCTGTAAAGCCTCCTCAGATGTGCTTAAACCTGGATCTCTGCCGGCCTCCAACCTGGTCACGGCAGAGGAATCCAACAACAGAGTCGGGCGAACCTCCAGGCATTCACTCACCTCGGGAGAAATGTCTGACAGAGGCTGAACAACGGAAGATTCCAGCCTAGGTTTCTTGGCCTTTTTCTTCCCTGACGGCTGTCCCTCAGGGTGGGAAGTTCCCTCCATAGTAACTTTCATGAAAAGTTTAAGTTGCTGATTTATCAGATGTAGTACCAAAGAAGAAAGTCTACCATGCAAAGTTTTTTGTTCAAAAGCCTGTCAGACAGAACAGGATGCATGGTTATGCGAGACGCCAAGGCAAAACAGACACTGTTTATGGCAGTCTTTACGGGGAATTTGTTTCCCACACTGGCATTTACCCTTCTTAGACGACATGAAACCACACAAGCAACAAAAAGACAAGTAAAACAGGAATGCCAACAGGGAACTTATCTGCAATGGCTCAGTGAAACCAGCAATGGAATGTAGGCGTTCAGAGCTAAGCAGCCAAGTGATCCGGATTGTGTGGAACGCTATGCATTTATGATCGATTAAGCCCACTGTTCCGCAATGAGCAGCCGTTGCTCCGCTTTGTGACTTTTGACTGGCTTGTATATCGCAGTAATAGCCAATCGGCATCGCAATATACAAGCCAGTCAAGTAATTTAGATCTTTTACGTAATGGAGTAATACGGACAGTACATCGTTTCACTGAAGGACTATATCCTTGTGAAGTGGGGACTTAGCCTTGACAAGGAAATGTCATAGACTAGCTAAAAGAGTATTAATAAAAAAAAATAAAAACATCAAAAGAAATGCTGTGGCCTTTTTCCGAGTCCATAAAGAAACCAGCATGCAGGTACCTGCTGCAGAGGTATCTTGGGCATTTACTGCAAGAGAAGCTGAGCCTTGAGCAGCTTAGCTTGGATCTGTATCAAGGGACTGGTTCTTTGGCGCAGGTCCCTCTGGATAAATGGGTAAGAGGTAGGATAGTGACAAAGAAACAAATGTGTATACTTGTGCGTTAGGAAACTCAAACTGTGATTGATCATATACAAATCTGGTTTAGTTTGCAAGGTTCTGTAGTAGGTCTTACATATTTTTGAGTGTCCTTTGCAGTTGTAAAGGTCGTCATTCAAAGTAGGTGCCAACCGTGTTGTTATAGTAAAACACTGTCTGCATCAATTAAAGGAGCACTATGAGCAGGAAAGTAAAAAGTGCATTGTTTCTATTTTCATAAGGTTCTACTCATTTCAGACCAACAGCTACATATCTATTATTATTGTTATATTATTATCATCATTATTATTTTTCTAAGTGTGAATGCTCTCCTGGGGATAGATATGCTGATGTGATCTTGTTTTCACTGAATGCTCCTACTTGTTGGTAATGCTGCCAGGGCACAGCTGATGAGCCCTATTCTCTACTGTGCTATCATGTTTCCATTCAAATAGCATGGAAGTAATGAAAAATATTACAAAGTTTGATAATGTTCAAAAGTGCCAGGACTCTTGCAAATTTGTTTTCCTACTTAATATGTTACAAATTCTTTTAAAAAATGATTGTTGTGAAGAGAGCAAATAGTTGAGATAACATAGCCTTAAAAAATTAACTTTGAGTTTCACTTCCTCTCCCAGAACTGGTTCCTCAGCCTGCTTCATTCAGTCATCTAGAATATTTGATACTACAAATCAAAAGGATCATAGTCCCTGGTCTGTAGGCAAAACTGATAATTTCTCATCTTAACGTTTATATCTTTTTTTTTCTGTTTTGGAATGAATTAGACAATCCATTAACGAAGCTTAAGCTTACACAGACTATTGTATCTCTAGAAGTGTGCCTAGTAAAATGGAATCATTTGAAATGCATATTTGGTACTCACAGAAATATCTTGTATCATAATAGCCATAGCATCCATTGAACTGCCTTATTTCACGTACAGCATTTAACATAAATTGCTTTTATAAACCTTGCAGACAAGTGGTCGACTTGTATTGCAGTTGAAATTACCAGTTTAGTAAAAGTCAGTTGGATTATCATTTACTTCTGCAAGAGTAGTGCATAGAGGAGACTTTGGCTAGTAATTATACCTAGCATTTAAGCACTCGGTGGCCTTAAGGAGTCTGCTGTATGCAGGACAGCAGTGAAGTGAAGACTACAGACACTCAAAGTAAAAGTACTTGAGATATTTTAGAATAGAATGGAAGAAATGATTGGAGTTAACAGAGTGAGGGAGAAGGTGCAGGTATTTTTGTGTCCGGCATGGGGGTGAATCATAACTTGGAAGAATAGGAGAGAAGCCAAGTAGAAAGAATTTGTTTATGACCAACATGAATAAAGGAACTAGGGGTAAGCAGCTGCCTAGCTAACTTGACTGCGATACAAAATGTAGTCTTTTTGCTTATGAAGGTAAGAGTATCTTCACCAGGTCGTGTGCATCATAATTAATGGAAATGGGTTACTGTTGTCTGAACCACAGTGTCTGTATATTGTATTTTATGAATGGTTTCTGCTGACTTTGTTTTACTTGACGTGTGTCCTATTGAATTTTAAAAATATACAGTATTCATTAATTTATGTACTTCTGGCAGAAAGCCCACTTCAACCAGGTCCCATAGAAATGGTGCGTTTTCATGCAGTGAGAAAATAGGGTGTTCCACATTTTGACGGTTTGTCAAACATTGCTAGGGTCTGTGTTCCGCACTGGCCTCAACAGGTTGAGACCTATGGTTCAGACTGATAGCAAAGAAGTTAAATCACTCAAAACACAACCTCCAAACGCCCACCTTTAAACAATAAAAAACATGAAAGTCAACACCAGCACCTCCAATTTATTCAGGTTACAACGATCTGATACCTCGGCAATTCGCCTTCAAGGATGCTTGAAGGCGAATTGCTGAGGTACTAGATCGTTGTAACCTGAATAAATTGGAGGTGCTGTTGTTGACTTTCATTTTTTGTATTGACAGCAAAGAAGTTCTGAGGATGGTGCATCTGGATGTCACCTTTTACCCTATGCTATACGAGGAGCATACCTTAAAAGCAACCTAAGGCTTTGGTATAGGGTCTATATTAGAACACCGAACTTTCAAAATTTCAAGTGTTCTAATATCGACCCATTTTCAGTGAACGCTGAAAATATTGAAGAAATAGAAAACCACAATTTTTTCCAAGGGAAAGAATTCGGTTGTCCATTTCTGTTGCTTTGGTATTTTCAGCACTGTGGTGGAAAGTTACGGGTCGGGTTCAAGTAAGTGTGCGATTGTGTGGACTTGAGGGTTAGGGTGCGGGTCAGGTAAGTGTGTGATTGTGTGGACGTGAGGGTTAGGGCGGGGTAGGTGAGTTAGGGTTAGGGTGCGGGTGATAGTGACAGACCTTAGGGTTAGGGTTTGGGTTAAGGTAAGTGGATAGTTAGTGGTGTATGTATAGTTTAGTGTAGGGTTAGGTGTAAGAGTTTAGGTGTATGTGTGTGGATTGCTGTTTGTTTGGTGTGCTTGTGTTGTGTGTATGTGTTTTGGAACAGCAAATTTTTTTCTAGGGAAAACATTCGCTGTTCTGTATGTTCGATGTTTTAAATTTTCGATTAATAGGGTTCGATATTAGAACACTCGAAATTTTGAAAGTTCGGTGTTCTAATATAGACCCTTGGTACAATGGCTAGATGTCGGGCTGCCCTAGGCAAGGGATTCCTAGTGTTATGAATATTGCAAACAGTGAAATGGAAGGACATCAAGCTATATCTGTCTGTCAAAACTTGGAGGACTTTACCTCCAGTCCTCTTTTGTAGCATTTTACTAAGGTCAATCCCTATCAATATATCCCTATTGATGGCTACACAGATGCTATCACTATGACTACGTATACCACAAGCAAGTACTGGACATACAGGATGACATTATCCTGAGTTTTTGTTATATAACCTACTCACAAAAAAAAAACTTCCTTATTGCACTCATTTTCTTTCAGTGGTTTACACTGCCAACTCTGTGGCACACACAGATAAGCAAATGGCTATGAATCAGAAGATCAAGGTTCAATTAGTGGCTAAAGTATTTGACAGGTTGACCAGGGAGGCTGGGAGTTAAGTGGCTGACGCTGCCTCTCTCCATCCTTTGGGGCAGAAAGGCAGCGTGATGGGCAGCAAAGCAACAGGAAAGCATGCAGAGGTTGTGTGTCAATAATAAAAACGAAATAGGATTGGATGGAGCATAGTGTACATGCTGTATCCAGGATGAATGATCATATGTAAAAGCATTCATGGCATTAATCTGTCACTACAGGTGTTCTCACACATCCAAGTTGTTATAGGGCAGTGGTTTGGCTAAATGAAAGTGCACATCATCTCTACAAGTAAATTATGAGCTTAGTGCTAGTGAAGGGGTATGAGGGGTGGCCTTCTTCATGGTTGCCTGACAGTGTCCCCTCCAGCTCTAAGTTCATAGGCAAGTACTAGGCAAGCTGTCCTCAAGGGCCATTTTCAGCATAGCCAATTTCCCTTTCAAAATTGACTGTCAAAACCCTGTACCTTGTGCTTGTGAGGCAAACACCTTAACTATTATGCCAACCCAAGGTATCCTTTTTAGCTGGAGTCTAACTATTAATCATGTGTGTTCTTCATTTAAAATCACTGCCCTTACACCTTGTGCCACAGAGTGTGTTGGCCGTCTCTAATTACAGTAAACTTGACTACCCACAGGAATTGGTAGGAAGAACCTAGGAAAAAATCTTCTTTTCATTGGCCCCTGGTCCACACTACAACCAAAAAGTTACATCAACAACCACATGCCATTCAGCATTAGAACCCTCAGTACTGCACCAGACACAACTCAATTAAACCTCCTATATGCCTGTATACACCGCATATCCATTTAGGGGAAGGATGGATGAAATTTGAAGATGACAGAATAAGATCAATATCTGTTGTTATGGAGAATACCATACACATCTGTTATATGCTCCCCAATTATTATTTCCCTAAATCTTAACTTCTGGGTATAACAGCAAGGTATATACCTACAAAGTGGGGGGAAAACCCTTTCCAGCACGGTAAGAAGATCTGAGTTGGCAAAATTATCTATGGGTTTAGCAAGAGACACCAGTATATGAAGAAACAACCAGATGGAGACCACCACGATGTAGGATAAAGCTAATTTATTGTATAACAAGCGCTTTCACGTGCATCGAAGGCACGCTTCCTCAGGTTTATACAACTTTACTCCATTAGATAGCTTTTATATGCTTCTAAACCATCCATTAATTAATTAATTAACTTTAATTCAATCAACTAATAAAATCATTTGCTCAATTAAGCTGCTAAAGCAAATAAAGCAGTTTAAAGACAAGCATAAGTAAAAATGTGTATTCAGTTATTTAAGGTACAAAACAATATTATTAAAATATGTTCATACATATATATTCATAATATGGCATCTTAAAAACCTCATAGAACATCCTAGTCAAAGTTCAATGAATGTAAAGACGAAAATAAAAATAAAAATAATAATAGCAGGAATATAAAAATAAAATAAGCTATTATATCATGAAGTATATATAAAAATAAACATATGTATTATATACATTGGTATAAAATATGAATAGAATACTCTAATGAAACTGCTAATAAAATAAAATAAAATAAATATATAACTCTGGGATATCATATCCCAAAATTAATCTGGAATTTTAATCACGTGCAATTAGAACAGGTTTAATACTAATATATTGATTCAAACCTGGTTCAATATGTGCCATCAATCTTAAAATCCATCTTAGCTCAACAGTTTCTAAATAATTCATCCTGTCACCAATTCTCTTATTAGAACCTACTACCTGTATAACTCTGAACCTGAAGCTATGACTAGGCTGAGTAGCAACATGTTTGGCTAGGGCATTATTCAGATTCAACTTCTTAATATCATATATATGGTTATACACTCGATCCCTTAGCCTTCTTGATGTCATACCCACATAGAATGCTGAACATTCTGTACATGTTGCTAGACAAATCAGGTTGGTGGTTTCGCAAGTAGCATAAAAGCTAGGTGTATAAGTATAGTTAAGAGAGGGATGAACAAACTGATTGTCACTAGCTATAAATTTGCATATGTTGCATCTATTGCATGGAAATGTACCATGTCTCAAAATTCGCTTATCTATACTACTAGTTAGTAAATCAATTTTATCAATGCATAAAAGCCTTTTTAAATTCTTACTGTTTTTATACCTAAAATTAGGTTTTACCCCTAATAATTTAAGACATCTATTGTCTACAAGTAGAATATTCCAATTTTTCCTGATAATATCAGTAATATAACTTATATCACTGGCATATCTTATAGTACAAAATACCTTGTTTAAATCATAATGTGTCCTATAATTATGTTTAGTCTTAGAATATCTTGGAACAACGGAGGCCTCTATATCCATAGGCATAACATCCATGACAGAACAGTTTGGCATACACTGTGAAACATTATAGCCTCTCTCTTGAAATAACTCTCTTAAATAATCTAGCTGTAGGCTCCTATCCCTATCGTTCCTACATAAACTGGAGATCCTCTTACTTTGGCCCCTAACAATATTGGGGAACATATGGCGTGGATGCATACTGTCATAATGTAGTAATGCATTCCTCCAGCAAGGCTTCCTATATAGGGTAGTTAAAATCAAACCTTCTGGGCTTTTATTTATTGTAATATCAAGAAAATGTATCTCCTGAAATGATGTCTCCAATGTAAATTTTAAAAAATCGGTTGTAGATTCTAGATAAGTAACTAGGTAATTTAATAAAGCTAGTTCTCCATTCCAGACAATTAGTATGTCGTCTACAAAACGTCTATATGTCAAAATATGCTGAAAAAAGCTGCTATTAAACAAAAAAGTACATTCCCAATGATACATCACTAAATTTGCATAAGAATTTGCACATGGGGTGCCCATAGCTACACCCCATGTCTGTGCATATAGTGCATCACGGTACATAAAGACGTTATTATTTAATACTAAATCCAAGAGAGTACAAGTAGCCAGTTGTGTATCATTATCAAGTGAACCTATTTTAAATAAAACTTCCCTAATTGCCTCTATTCCATATTCATTTGGAATCACCGTAAATAGACTCTTGACATCTAACGAAGCTAAAACAACAGAAGAAGGTAACATACCATTCTTCATAAGGTTATCCAAATCATCCAATAGCTGATAAGTATTCTTTAGGATAGTTGGAACGCTCCTTGTTAAGGGTCCAAGGATAGATTCCAAATAATAGGAAATGTGTTCTGTGACCCATCCCGCCCCTGACACTATAGGTCGTACAGGTAAAGGAACAATATCCTTGTGGATCTTGGGAAGGCCTTTAATCAAAGGTATCTTTGGAAAATCAATTAAGAAATATTCATAAAGCTCACTATCAATCTGTCTACACATCAGGAGGTCATATAATGTGTCATGAACATTCCTTACAATGTTAGTAATAGTTTCCCTTTTTATCAGCCTGTAGGTCTTATCATCATTCAGCATGTGCAACATCATGGTGTTATACATAGAGGTATCTAATACCACTATGCCTCACCCCTTATCAGCAGGCTGTATAATTAAATCAACATTGTTAGATAGATCATGAAGGGAACGCCATTCATCGGCTTTCAAATTATGATACACATTTCTTGAGGCAGCATTTAAAAAATATTGATAGAAGTCCTTCTCACATACTGAGACAAAACAATCAACATTAGAGAGAAAAGCTGGTATAAAAGTACTTTTGCGTTTAAACCGATTTCCTGCTTTAGTCTCTTTCACTTGATCAAATAATAGTAATTTCAGAGACAAATTCTTGGCAAAGAGACGCAAGTCAGTCAGTATCTCGGCGAGGTTACTTTTTTGGGAAGGAATAAAGGAGAGGCCTTTATTCGGTAAAGATATATCATTGGCGTCAAGATTATAACTTGAAAAGTTAAATACTAATGTATTCAGTTTCTGTTTTTCCTCCTTACCTCCATCATCTCGCCTGAGTACTTCCTTTTGCGTCTTCCTCGGCTGTTGGACCTTGCTTGTGGTCTGGAACGATATTGCATGGGTAGCGGTAAAAAAACGCTAGTAGCTTTTCCAAAGGCTTGTTTCGGTTTGGCTCCGAACTTATTGAAAGAGACTTGTTCTTCCAAAGCTTGTTGGTTAGGTGGAGGAGTATTTGAAGTCGGCGCTATCCCATTCACTACATTTTTGCTCGCTGACGTCACTTCTGCTTCAATCCCATCTTCCGTTGTTATCCCCACACGATTTAAAGAGACAGTATCTGTAGAAGTTAGCGGTTCAGCTTCAGTGTCCAAACGAGTCATATTTGGCATGGAAGTATGATCATTACGTTGAAAGCCTGCTTTCGGCCACACGAACACCTGGCCAGACAAAAAGTCCTGATAATCTCTTTGCAGTTTCTTGTACTTTAACTGTTGCAATCTATCACTGTATGCTGTTACTTGTATATACATAGCGTCAATCTTCTTCTCATATATTTCACCTTTAAAGCGATTACATATCTCGCTATATAGGGTATCTACTTTGGTGGTAAGTTCTTGTTCAATAGGGGTGAAATAATCAATGAGAAGCCTCATATACTGATTGCTTAAGTCAAGATTCAACTGCTGCCATCGTTTCAACAGTCCAGGGTGGCTGTCTCCATATGTGGGCATGCATAACACTCGCATGCCCCTAGGTATTATTTGATAATGAAGACTCGCCTCCATATGCCTCCTTTGCCAGATCAATCGATATAACTTATATAGGTTGTTCTCAAGTTCTCTTAAGCAGTTATAAAAGTCATTAAGATTCTCCACAGTACCTGTAGTGTTGGTAGTTATATTCGGTTGAAATAAATCCATACCCAATAACGGATTTACAGTCTGTTGTAGTAAACTGCTCCATCTGTCCTTGGGGCTTCTTGTCCCAGGATTGTAGTCAAGTTCCACTTGTGAAGTATCCATCGTGTAAAGGTAGCAAAAACCAAAGAACCAAAAAATGACTAGTAAGATATAAATGAGGAATGCTACCATTCAAAGGTTTCCAGCCGAGAAACCAAGAATATATGAAGAAACAACCAGATGGAGACCACCACGATGTAGGATAAAGCTAATTTATTGTATAATAAGCGCTTTCACGTGCATCCAAGGCACGCTTCCTCAAAGACACCAGTATACATTACCCACAGGTATGGAAAAACAGGTGGCTGCCTCACAAATCTCCACTGCAGTTACCATTCTCCAAATAATGCTGATAGACAAGTAGCGACCCATTCTCCAAATAATGCCGAGAGACAAGTAGCGACCCATGGGAATACACTCAACTGGCTCTTAAAGGATTAGCCTGGATCTTTATAGTAGAAACCCATGTAACCATCTCACAGCTTGGAAAGGTTTGTTTCCCCAAAAGAATCCCTCCCAGTCTACTCAGTGTAAAAGAAACAAACCATTGGCCAGACTTGCAAAAAAAAATGTTGTCCTGCTGATGTAACCCTACAGTTGCTTTCTAGGATCCATCAGATGAAGTAGATATTTTCTAGCATTCTGAGTTCATGACAGTAAGAAAATGGAATATTTTCATTCAAAGCAATTTCTAACATAAGGGACACCCTGTAGCCACACTTGCTCTGTCTTTGCGCAATACTATGTAACGGCCACCAAAATCAGTCACTCAAGGTAAGAATTTCAAAGACGTCAATTGCATCAGCTCAGAGAATGGCTATGTTATATATATATATATATATATATATATATATATATATATATATATATATATATATATATATATATATATATATATATATATATATATTTTTTTTTACATAATTTATATTCCAGTCTGGAATCACCGCCATCCTCAGAGCATTAGGGGCAGAAATTACTGAAATATACTTATTATAGCAGTAAATGTTCAAATGGATTTATGTAGTATTCTTATTAAATGGGACTTTCCCAGCAAAGATTCTGTCTTGTCCAGCCTAGCTACTAAAGCTCAGGATTCTTCCCCAGAGACCAGATTCCATCTCCTCTAACCAGTATCTGTCACGGCCACCAGTTGACTGCTAGATTAAATAACAGCAGGGAAAGGAGTAATCCTTAATTGGGATTGGGATCTTATTTATTTACCATTTTTTTTTTTAACAAAGGTAGTAGATTGACCCTAACTGACATATTTCAGCAATTGCCTGAAAAAGGCAATGCTTTAAACATATAAAACAATACAATGCAAGCTGCACAGAACTGCACAGTCAAGAAATGGATACAATTCAAAATACAACACTGGAAAACAGCCGTGTTGAAAAATAAAGAGTACATATACTGGCAAAGCATAAGCATGATGACTGAAAATGTGCGGTACAATGCAATATAGTATGACATCTACATTCTACAAGGACAGAAGTTAGCAGGCTGTGCATAATGGCTAGAATAAAATACTTCAGATACAACTGTATCTTTCTCATGTGGAGTCAGGCATATCATGAGAATCATAGATGCCAGGAGCCCCAAAATAATGAAGTATTCCCTCACAGTAACCGAATTCTGAGTGGAAAACCTTAGATATAGATCTATTTTTTCCTGTAGAAGCTCTGTGATCTGAGCCGTCTAGCTGACACTCCAGGAACACAATCCTGTGTGAAAGAGTCAAAAAAGAATACTGAATATTCTCTAGGAATCCCAACTTGCATAGGAGATCTCTCATCAAAATGAGATATTCCTGACACTTTGATAAAGACTCTGCAAAGATAAAGAAGCAATCTAAACATGGAAAAACCTGGATATCCCATAACCTGCAAGGAGCTATAAACTACAGTTGTGTACCTACCATAAATGTAGATGTTCAAGTGTATTCATTGTTGCAGTGATTACTCTTGGGTTATCCTGCTGGCAGGCTACCAGCAGTCGGCCTGAATTCTAAAGTCTTGGTCCGGCGTCGGTTGCTGTCGCCTCTTCCCTGACGTCAGTGCGCCAGGGGTATAAAAGATGCAGCCGACGACATTTTCTTCAGTTTTTCTTGCCCCAGATGTCAGGTGCCCCCAAAAAGGTAGGCTAAATAGATTATGCCAAAAAACATGCATGCACTAAAGTAAACATTTCCTTCATCTACAAGCAAATACACCACACAGGTTGTATAGAATAGAGAAGTACAGATAAGACCCAGCAAATGAAAGGGGGATGGTGGGAGGGTAACCTGGATTGCAACAGTGAATACACTCGAACATCTACATTTATGGTAGGTACACAACTGTACTATGTTCATCGTGTTTCACTGTTGCAGTCATTACTCTTGGGTTGAATCCCAAAGCTGAGGATGGGTGGCTGGGCTAAATAGGATTAGGAGAGGCTATGAGGCCCTGCAGAACTGCAGTGGCAAAGCCTGCTCTGGATTTAGAGTAGAGAGGTAAGTGGTAGTGCTTTGTAAAAGTGTGAACTGAACTCCAAGTTGCAGCCTCTAAGATGTCTTTGGTTGGTACTCCTCTGAGGAAGGCTGCTGAAGTGGCTGCTGCTCTGGTAGAATGTGGCCTAATGCCCTTAGGCACTGATTTGCCATGCTGTGAGTAGCAGAAACGAATGCAATGGCCTATCCATTTTGAAAGTCTGTTTTGAGATTGCCTTTCCTTGTGATCCTGCAGCATAATGCCACTAAAAGTTGCTCAGTCTTTCTGAAAGCTTTAGTTCTGTCCAAGTAGAAGTGTAGCTATCTGTGTATGTCCAAAGAATGCAGAAGTCTCTCCCCCTTGTTCTGTGGGTTTGGATAAAAGGTAGGCAAGTGAATGGTTTGAGTAAGGGCCACACTGGACACCACCTTAGGCATAAATGTAGGGTTTGTCCTCAGAGAAACCCTGTCTTGATGGAAAATGATAAAAGGTTCCACAGCCATGAGTGCCTGTAACTCCGAGACTCGTCTTGCAGAGGTTATTGCTAGGAGCAGAGCTGTTTTCCAGGATAAGAATTTTATATCAGCTGTTGAGGCTGGCTCAAAAGGAGGCAGTCTGAGTTTTTCCAAGACATAATTGAGGTCCCATGCAGGTACTGGTGCTCTCCTTCGAGGTCTTATGTTTTTGGCCCCTCTGAGGTACTGCCTTATTAAAGGATGAGAAGATAGGTGGTTCTGTATTGTAATGGGCTGAAATGGCAGAGGCATGAATCTTAATTGTTGAAAAGGATAGGCCTTTGTCCAGCATCTCAGTTAAGTATTGTAAAATTTGAGGAATATTTGGTACAAACGTGTCAATTCCTTCTTCCAAGCACAGAAGCTCTTCCATTTTTCTGCATAAGATTTTCTGGTACTGGGCCTCCTGGCCTCCAAGATAACATCCATTACAGCTTTGGAGAGAGGAGTGTTCTGAATGGCTACATTATCCGCCATGCTGCCAGATTTAAGGTCCTGAGTTGGCTGTGCAGGATCTGATTGTTTTGTTGGGTCAGTAAGTGAGACGTTTGAGGCAATGTCCAAGCTGGACCTTGAGAAAGTTCTTTAGGATTGGGTACCAGTGCTGGCATGGTCAGTCTGGGGCAATCAGTATCATTTTTGGCTTCTCTTGTCTGACCTTTAGGAGTACCTTGGGGAGGAGAGGCAGTGGAGGAAAGGCATATACTGTTAGGTTTTTCCAGCTGAAGGATAGGGTATCCACTTTTCATGCTTGCTTGTGATAAATCCTTGTGCAGAATCTCTGTAGTTGGCAGTTGTGAGGGGAGGCAAATAGATCTATGTCTGGGCATCCTCATTTCCTTGTTATCATGCTGAAGACTTGTGGATCCAGTTTTCACTCGTGGGGATCCATGAGGTTTCTGCTTAGTTCATCTGCCAGAGTATTTATTTTTCCTGGCAGGAATTGTGCTTGCAGGTGAACTTGATAAGTCAATGCTGTGTCCCACAAAGTCATGGCTTGTCTGCAGAGGGGGTAGGAATGTGTGCCTCCCTGCTTGTTTATGTACCACATGACTGTAGTATTGTCCGTCTTTATCAGTAGTTGTCCTGGATGAAGTAGATCCTTGAAAGCTGTCAGGGCATTCTGAACAGCTAGCATCTCTTTTTGATTGATATGAAGATGCATCTGGCTTGCGGGCCATGTGCCCTGAATACATTTTCCTGCCATGTGGGCCCCCCAGGCATAATCTGATGCGTCCGTTGTTAGTGTCTGTCTGGCTGTGGGTAAAGTGAATGGCTGTCCCTTGTTGTGGTGACAGGCCTGTGCCCACCATCGAAACTCCTGTTGCATTCAGTGCCAACTTCACCCCACTCTCACCCCCTAAATGGCCCATCTCAATACCGGAAGATTGCCAAATTCCAGTAATAATGGCCACACAGGTACAAAACGCACTCTCTAAAGCCAAGAATACAGCATCCATGGGACCAGATGACATCCCGGGCTGTGTACTACATGAACTACAATATGAACTGGCACCTCACCTAAGTGTCATGTTTAATCATAGCCTCACCTCAGGTTTCGTGCCCACTGAGTGGCGCAGAGCTACAGTTATCCCAATCCACAAGGGGGGATCCACCTTGGATCCCGGAAACTACCATCCCATCAGTCTGACAAGCCTTATCTGCAAGGCCATGGAGCGTATTATCATGGAACTTATAAACAAAGACATTGGCAACCTTCAAACACTGGACCCCACCCAGTTTGGGTTTGTGAAGGGCGAACTTGTCTCCTGAACCTGATTGACTTCTTTGAAACAGTCTCCAGAGCCATGGACAAGGGTAAGGTGGTCCACACAGCCTATCTAGACCTTGCCAAGGCCTTTGACACCATCCCCACTCTGGAATCATAGATAAACTTACTAAGTTGGGCATTAATCCCTATGTCACCCAATGGGTTGCTAAATGGCTTACTGATAGAACCCACACTGTAAAAGTAGCCGACTCCAAATCCAGCTCCAGACAAGTGACAAGTGGAGTACCTCAGGGTTCAGTCCTGGGGCAGCTCTTGTTTGGCATCTACTTCTCTGAAGTACAGGTCAACACTAAGGGACTCTGGCTGACAAAGTTTGCAGATGACTGCAAACTGGGAGCCATTACTGAATCCCCAAATGATGTGGATACTCTACAAAAGGGCCTTACAGAAACAGATGCTTGGTGCCAGAGCCATGGGCTCAAGCTCAATGCCAAGAAATGTATTGTTATCCCCTTTGGGAAAAAACATGTATCCATGAATTACCATATAGGTGGCAGTATACTAAACACAGAAAGTGTGATAAGAGACTTAGGGACACAGGTGGACAGTGGTCTCACCTTCGATAACCACATTGCCACAACAGTTAGGAAATCCTTCTATGTGGCACACCTCATCACGAAGGGCTTTTCATCCAGAAAAAAGGAGGTCATTGTCCCACTGTACTCATCCCTCATTAGACCCATTATAGAATACAGCGCCCCATTTGGTATGTACCTCTCAAGACATCTGCAACAACTGGAAAGGCCTCAGAAATACCTCACTAAAAGAATCACAGGCCTAAAGCAGATGCCCTACGCTGACCGCCTTAAAAACTCCAGCTATACTCTGTCGCATATCGTCTACTCAGAGGCGATCTCTGCTTAACATACAAGGCCATGTCAAACCCAGAGCTGTTGGACATGCTACACTTAAAGAAATCCCAATCCCTCAGAGCTACACGCTCAGGGATCTAAACCTTGTCATCACAATAAACAAAACATGTTGGAGGGATAGGTTCCTGACCCAGAGACTCCCCAGACTCTGGAATAGATTGCCCATACATGTCAAGCAGAGTGCCTCTTTGGACCTCTTCAACAGGAACCTTGACGATTGGATGGGAGAAAGGAAATTCACCCCAGGGATCACGTCAGTCGCCCTGCTAGACAGGGGTCCAGGAAAGTAAATAATGTAGGAAGAAATAGCCAGGGAATTGTTATGGCTAGGCTTGTATAGGCCCTAGGGCTGATAGCCTAGTACCAACCTATGAACCTATTAATGTTTCCAGGCTGTGGCAATGTTGAGTCCAAACACATCTGGGCAGCTGTATTTAAGCTTGCACCCAGGAATATTATCTCTTGAGAGGGTACTAGTTTTGATGTTTTTTCGTTTATTGTGTACCCTAGGCAAATCAGTAATCTTTTTACAAACGCCAGATGCTTTAGTAGAATGTCTTTGTTCTCTGCTTGAATAAGGCAGTCGTCCAAGTAAGGATATATTTGAATTCCTCTTTGTCTGCAAAATGCAATTACTGGTGCCAGGCATTTGGTGAAGACCCTGGGCACAGTAGATAAGCCAAAGGGCAGTGCAGAGAATTGGTAGTGCATTGAGCCAGCTACGAATCTGAGGTATCTTTTGCAAGATTGTCTAATTGGGACATGCAGGTATGTCTCTTTTAGGTCCAAAGTTACAAGCCAAGCCTTCTTGCCCAGCATGGCAGTAGCTGCTGCAGAGTCAACATTTTGAATTTTGGAAAGTCCAGAAATGTTTAGAATAGACAGGTCCAGTATTGGTCTCCAGGCTTTGTCCTTTCTGGGCACCAAGAAAAGTCTCGAGTAAAATCCTTGTCCCTGCTCTTGTTGTGGTACTTGCTGAATGGCCCTCATGTCCATGAGGGATGAAACTTGTTTTTGTGCCTCTGCCCATTGATTGTGTGGCAGGTCTGGCATACCTTTTGCCCTTGGCAGGGTGTGAAAGTGGAACCTGTAGCCCTGAGACACTATGTTCAAGACCCATTTGTCCTGGGTAATCATGTGCCAATTTCGTGAAAAAAGTGCTAGTTTTCCCCCTAAGGGGGCTGCCAAAAGATAAGTGCTTGGTTCTGGCAGAGGAGAGTCAATGGGACTGTTTCCTGTATGGTTGTGATTTGACTTCTCCACTTTTGGAAGTAGAAGCACCCCATTGTTTAGGCCTGTATGAGCCTTGGGGCTGGGATCTGCCTCTGGGGCGTCTGTATCTGCCTCTTTGTGGCCTGTCTGACACTGGAAAGGACCAATTCTTTGTAGGCCAGTTCCTGCAAAATCTGGGTGGCTGTACCTGTAGGAAATCCTTAACTGTCTGCATGGATTTCGCTTTATCCTCCATTTTCTTCAACACCTCTTCTGCCTTAACACCAAACAAAGTATCATGCTGTAATGGAGCATCCAATAATTTGCTTTAACATGATCAGGCAGATTCTGTTCCATTAACCAAGCATGCCTTCTAATGACAGAACCCGTAACAGCGGCCCTGCAAGAGGCCTCCAGTGAATCAAAACCACATTGCAAAGTATGTTTTCCCACTTGTTCAGCTGCATGCAATAAATCCTGCATTTCCTTGTTATCAGAACATTCAGAATTTGTCAACATTTTCTGTTTAAGCAGTGACATTAAGTATTGCTGATATTTAAGCATATGAAACTGACAATTTAAAGCCCTTACAGCCAAGGTAGTAGAAGTGTAAACTTTTTTCCCCCATCTGTCCAGTGCCCTAGAATCCCTATCAGAGGGGACAGGGTTTTTTGCAGTGGACGCCTTGACCCTGAGAAATTTGAGAGTGTCTGGAACCCTGTAGTATCTGTCTGGCTTAGCAGGTGCAGGGGGTAAAGAGTCAGGAGACAGGCCGGACTCTGAAAATACATAATCTACAATGTCTAGAACAGGTGGAATAGCAAGAGGTTTGTGCTGAGGTAGCAAAAGAAAGTCTCTGAGTCTTTTCTTAGATTCTGAGTAATCTTGGCTCTCCCAGTGAAAATGCTCCCTCATGGTATGGAGGGTTTCCCCAAAAGAATAATCCTCAGGAGGAGAGGCTGAAGGAATAGATTCTTTAGCATCAGAATCCTCATAGGGAGGAAAAGAGTATCCCTATTCAGAAGAGGAGTCAGAGGAAATTGAAACCTGATCAGAAGAGTCATATTCTGTCTCTTGCCTAGGCCTCTTATCAGGAGGGGATGGGAACCCTTGATCAAAGTAATTAGGTCTTCGGCCATTTTAAGCATCTGTTTCCTAGGCATGGAAGTCTGTCCAGGAAAATGCTGTACTTGTTTCTTTGTCTTTAGAGCTGTTTTAGTCTTTGTCTTTGAAGCTGAGGTTGGCTTGACATATAATTGTGTAGGTCTGAAAACACCCTCAGAAGCCGATGCCTGCTCAGCGGCTCCGGACCCATCTGAGGGAATAGTTTCCGAGAGTCCAATACCTTGAGTATCCAGAGGCCTAGTTGGCTTCACGTGGGAGTCGGAAGCGGCCTGTGGCTCTGAGGTAGCGGGCGTCAGGGGCTGCGAAAGCACCTCACTGAGAACCGGTGATTGGCCTAGCGGGGGCCTCGTCGTCGGTTTTGGACCTTGGATGCCTGTCCTTTTCCTTGCACTTTTTATAAACTCCGGTCATCGGCTGTTCCGACGGCATTATATAATTAAACCTTCGGCCAAAGTAATGAAAGGCAAAATCGTACTGACGCTTAATAGTGCGTTGGTTAAATCTAGCACAAAACCGACAGCTAGCAACTTCGTGATCAGGGCCTAGGCAAGGAATACAGTAAGAATGAAAATCCTTATGAGGTATTTGCTTCCCCACAAGAAATACAATTGTTAACTTTTTCTGACATCGGTCTGGAGCAAGAAAAAAGTTTCACCAACGGGGTACTTGGCTTTAATGAAGACTTCGGATCTGAAATTCGATTTTGAAAATCTCAGGAGTCAGCAGACCGGCACTTGCGAACTGCTTTTGCTTCAGGCACCGCGCAGCAAGAAACACTGAAGAAAATGGCGTCGGCTGCATCTTTTATACCCCTGGCGCACTGACATCAGGGAAGAGGCGACAGCAACTGACGCTGGACCAAGACTTTGGAATTCAGGCCAACTGCGGGTAGCCTGCCAGCAGGATAACCCAAAAGTAATGACTGCAACAGTGAAACACGATGAACATCTGGAGCTAGACATTATGAGAACACTTTTGGTGCAGTGGATAGTCCAAAGGGTAAGGTGGAGAACTGATGATGTGCTCCAGACACAAAAAACCTTAAGAAACACCTTAAATCTGGATGAATAGGGATAGGATGATATGCATCTTTTACATCTAGTGTTAGCAGGAAACTTAAATGGGGAAGAAGAGGTAACAGGCTGTGAAGTGCCATCATTTTGAACTTCAGCACCATCTCAAACTGGTTTAGGAAAGAAATATACAGAACTGGACTCCAACCATTTTCTTTCACTGGCACGAAAAACATCCATGAATGAAAAATCTTCCCTACCTGGGAAGGAGGAACTGGTTTGATTACCCCCATGGAACAGCAGGTGATGAAGGACAGGTGGAAATAAAAGAGTCTGGTCTGATGCAGGAGGCATTACCCCCTGGAAAGAAAGAATTTCCTCCCACTGCCATGTATAACCTTGATGAATGATCTTCAGAACCTTTTGTCTGATACTGTTGCCAAACAGAAAAGTGGCGATTCAGGCTTTCTAGAAAGGAAAATGTATTGCCAGGGTGGGAGGGGGACAAGATCCATTAAACAGTTATTCTGACTTGTTGGACTGTCCTTGGTTCTGGGAGGTTCCAGAATTTTTTTTGTAACCCCCTTACCATTTCTTCTTACACATCTGTTTACCTGCATTTTTTTTTTAGACAAAACAGCACCGGTGGCCACAGTGCTGGTAAAAAGTATTAGTCGAGACATACACACATTTAATTTATACAATTCCTCCCTATTAATATTC
Source organism: Protopterus annectens (assembly GCF_019279795.1). NCBI lineage: Eukaryota > Metazoa > Chordata > Ceratodontiformes > Protopteridae > Protopterus > Protopterus annectens. The sequence continues at coordinate 388,933,515 of NC_056731.1, read as the reverse complement.
TAAAACGTGCAAGCTGATTGGCCAGCCCAACCAGCATGCCTGCTGTAAATCTCACAATATACCAATGGAAAAAGGTCCAGTCGCCCGGACTTTTTTCCATTGGTATAAAGTGCCCCAAAAGTGTTTTTTTTTTTTTTTTTACAACAAAAAAAAAAAAAAAAAAAAAAAAAAAGAGGGGAGAAAACGGAGCAACGGAGACTTTCTTTTCTCCATTGCGTCTGTTTCAAAGCCTTGATGTACTGGGTATGCGTGGGAAAGCAAGTCCCATACGCATGCTCAGTACATCAAAACGCAGACTCAGTATACCACAACCGGCAGAAGAACAGCAATCCGCCGTTGTACAAAGACATTATTAAGGAAAAGTAAGTATATTCTTAAATAATGTCATTGTATAATAGCAATAACCGACTCCGTGGTTATGGTATATTGAAGATTTATCCACGGTTGCCTTTGTTTAATCACTCAGGCTTCGCCCTTGTGATTAAACCACACCAACCATGGGTAAATCTTCAATATAACACACCACGTTGTCGGTCATTGCTTAAACAATGCACAGTGACTTGTGCAATAGAAGTAATTAAATTATTTAAAACAGATTTTTCCTCACCAGAAGTAACTGCAGACAAAACATTCCTCATACTTTCATAATTAGTCAAAATAAACAATTCAAAATTCTGAAAATCAAAGCTGCAGAAGCATACACCGTTTTCCCATCCTTATCACTAATGTTTGCATCCTTATCATAAAGGGTAGTATTGGAATTAACTATAGCTATAGCTGCTGGGTAAGGTTTTGGAACTGTGTATTAACATTTAAAAGACTGAGGAACTTTAAGCATCCTATCTGTCTTTTTACAGTTGGCTGACTACCACAAAAACTGCAGGCTGTGACACATAAATCCTCCAAAGTAGGTAGAGAACCAGAGGAATGTTTGATGATTTTGGAAATTCCTTCTGTAACAGCTCATAGCATTTTTTGAGGGACTGAGAAACCTTAGTGTTCGCCCACTGAAAATGCTGCCACATTCTGAAAATAGTCTCAGAGGAAGAGAAACCCTCAAATGGAGATTCCAAAACTGGGCTCTCTGACACTGAATCAGAAATCTGAGGGGAAACCTCTGTATCTGTTCCTACATCTTCCTGTCCAGATTCAGAATTATTTTATTTATTTATTTAATTTATTTTACATTTGTTTACCGGGAAAGTCCAACTGGACACAGGTCCATTTTCAGTGGAGGCCTGGGGAGAAAAGCTCCATATAATACATATTAAAGAGTCACATATTTTGTAATGTAACAGAAAGCGCACTGGGAGAAGGTTAAAAATACAATATAGCTCCAACAGTCACACATTTCCTACTATAGCAGTTTCTCATTAACACACAGCAATAATTTCCAGTAGAACATACAGGAAGAAGCAAGTTATTCAGCAGGACATACAGGAAGAGTTTAGTAGAACAAGATCAGCAGTATTCTGGGCAGGGGCCTAGATCTAGGGTATACTGTAGATATAGGGTGGTGGCGAGCTAACTTTTATTTGTTGGGGATCCCAGCAACAGAGAACAGTTATGGCTTAACCTGGGGGGGGTGACATGGGCAGAGCCAGTTTGTTATGTAGTGGGTTTTGAGAAGTCTTTTAAATTGGGAGGTAGAGGTTGTGGAGGTTATGTGGTTTGAGAGTGTATTCCAGATCCTGGCACTAGAGCAGGCAAAAAGGGATTTGCCTGCCTAATTTCTGTGTTTAATGACATTTATGTGGTTCTGATAAGTGGATCTTAAGGTTCTGGATGTGGTGTAGGGGTGAATAAGTTGATGAAGGGCAGAGTTATTTTCAGGGTGGTGGTGGCAGAGCTTGCGGGCAATTGCGAGTTGATTGAGGAGGAGGAGTTGAGGGAATTCAAGCCAGTTCAGCTGCTTGAGGGCCAAACAGTGATGAGACCTATAGTTGGCTACGGTAGCAAAATTTGCAATCTTGTTGTAGCAAGATTACATCTTGGTTAGTTCTGAGCTACGAAGGTTAGTTATGATAGAGGAGGCATACATGAGGATGGATAGTAGATGGGTTCTTGCAATCATGGCTTTTGTATTTTTAGACATAAATTGTTTATTCCTATAGAGGAGGCCAATTTTTTGTTGACCTTCTTGATTGTTTGGGCAATATGTGTGTCATACTTCAGGTTATTATCACTTTCAACTCCTAATAGCTTTGTGTGATTTGTTGGGGTGATTAGTGTATTATCTTTGGATTTTATGCCAAAGTTACTGTATACAGGAGGAGACCTTCCAGGACTAAAGATAATAAGTTTGGTTTTCTTTGGATTAAAGTATAAGTTTGATGTTGGTGAACCATTCTTCTGCTAGGGAGAAGTTATTTTGGGTGATGGTTTTTAGTTCCATCAAGGTGGGTGCAGCACATATAATAGTGGTGTCATCTGCGTATTGTACTATAGAGGCCAAAGGTGAGGATGTGGCTATCTGGTTAGTGAATGGTGAAAATAGCAAGGGACCAAGGATGGACCCTTGAGGGACACCTAAGGCTACTGGAAGTAGGGGTGACAACTGTTTTTTCCATAGGACTGCCTGTTGCCGGTTTGATAAATAGTTAGAAAACCAGGATATGGTAGAGGAGCTGATGTTCAGGGTAGTTAGGGTTTTTAGGAGCATACTGTGGTTAACCATATCGAAGGCTTTGGATAAATCAAGGAATATAAAGGATACAAATAGACCTTTGTTTCTTTGTAGATTCACAATGTTGGAAAATGAGAGGAGTGCTGTGGTGGTGCTATGGGAAGGCCTAAAGCCATGCTGGTATGTAGATAGGAGGTTGTTTTTTTGGAAGGAGTGCACGATCTGGGCATGAACGACTCTCTCTAATATTTTTGATAAGGGTGATAGAATTGCTATAGGGCAGTAGTTGGTAAGCTCAAGTGATTGACCTCCTTTGTGCAAAGGTATAATGTGCGCTATTTTCCAGGAGTGGGGTACTTTACATTCGGTTATTGACCTGTTTATGAGGATGGACACGGGATAAGTTATAGCCTCTGCTGTAATCTGTAGAAAGTCGGCTGGAAGATTGTCGGCTGCTAATGTTGTTGGTTTAAGCTTTTTGAGGAGCTTAGCTATTGCAGTAGTGGGGACTGGATTCAGGGAAAAGCTGCAGTTGTTTAATGTATTAGAGGTGGTGGGGGTTACTGTTGCTGTGGGGTTGAAAGTAGTTTTTTGGGTATTTGCTAGGGCTTGAATTGTTTCAGTGAAGTATTTATTAAACTGGGTGGGGATGTCACTATGGGTGTTTGGTAATATAGGGGAAGGGGTAGTAGTTTTACCAGGGTGAAGAAGGTTGTTTAATGACGCCCAGAATTTCTGAGGGTTGTTGACGTGTTTCTCCTGCATGGATTTATAATAGTTAGTCTTGTCTAGCTTTATTAGTTTTTTGGCTTTGTTGCGGAATTCTTGGTATTTCTGTCGCTGGGCAGTAGTTTTGTGCTTTTGAAAGTGTGACCAGGCTTTGTCTCTTTCTTTCATTAGGGACATGGTATCTTTAGATAGCCATGGGGCATGGTTGGTTTTGATTCTAGTGGTTCTGGGTGGTGCATAGGAATCTAGGATTTTTAGGAAGGTAGAGTTAAAGTACTCTACGGCTTCATCTAGTGATAGTGGTTTTAGGGGGGACCAGTTACAGCATTGTAGAGAGTAGATTAGGTCCTGGGATCTTAAGGTTTTTTTGTTACGTACAGTTCTGAGTATTGATTGTTTTGTTTGGTGGGACCGGTGTCTAAGTATGTAGGATGATGGTCACTCAGACTGTCAGGGAGACAGCCTGATTGGTGGGTGAGAGTAGGGTCAGATAGAAGAATCCAGTCCAAGATGGATTGACGTTTGGAGGTTTTATCTGTTCTTGTAGGGGTGGAAATAATTTGGGTGTACTTATGGAGGTTAATGTACGTAGAGGGATTGTGGCTGGTGCATTCAGCCCAGTCAATGTTAAAGTCTCTTGAAAGTATTGTTTCTTGTGGAAGGGAAGATGACATCCAGCTAAGTAGCTTTTCCAGTATACTGGTATTATTGCCTGGGGGGATATATCCTCCTGCAATAATTATTTGCTTATTGGGGTTAAGTTTTAATTTGGCTAAAATTAATTCTATGTCTTTGACTTCAGGGGAGTTGCATTCAAATTGTTCAATGGAGAGGTGGCTTTGGTATAGTATGGCTACACCCCCTCCTTTTTTGCCTAGCCTGTCTTTACGTATAATATTGTAGCCAGGGACAGTTACTGCATTATCATGATGTTCGGGTTTAAGCCATGTTTCTGTTAGTACTACTACATCAGGCTTATACAGGGCTAGTAGGGCATGGGTTTTGTTAAGAATACTCCTACTATTTATATTTAGAAAGATGAGAGATGAGGCAGGTCTTAGATATAGAGGGTTAGGGTTTGTGGGGTTTGAATTGTTGCCATTTTTGGGACCTGAATTTGGATGAATGTCACCGCAACATGAGCAAATTTGTTTTAGGTTTAGATAGAGTTTATTCAGTTTGTGGAGTGATTTGTCAGGCCTTCGTTGTTTAGTTTTGTAGCTGTGAATATTATATAGACAGGGGAAAGGTGTGGTGGAGGAGAGGTGACAAGATGATAGAGGAGAATGTTCTGCTTTAATCAGGTTGGTAGTGGAGTCAGTTTGCCATGGTGGTGGTGGGGTAAAGTGGAGGTGTGGTTGGTATGAGGAAAGGATAGATAGGAGGAAGAGAGAGGAGAGGGAAAATGTGAGACATAGTGGTTGTAGCATGGTGGAGTACATGCATGAGGGCATTTTATATTATTGTGGGTATGGGAGCCAGTAATGATGGTTAGGGAAGGTATTGCTTTGTGTGTAGATTTGTATGTCAGAGTGGGGATGTTAGGCTTGATTTGATTGGGTAAAAGAGTTGTAGGAGTGGTTGTGGGCATGGTTTGTGATTATAAGAGTAATTGATATGGAGTGGGTGGGAATGGGGGTAGGGTAGGGGAGCGAAGTGAGCACAACGAATAGGGTTGCCACCTTTTCAAATGACCAAAGTGTGACATTTTCGGGACAAACATCAGATTTTACAGGCCGACACATACCCATGGTCAGTACAAAGGATAGAACTTAACTTTTTTTGCCTAAATAATAGCTTATTATTGTAGCATTTTAGTTGCTTATTCTGTTTCTTATAACATTTAGATATTTTAGATACAGAATAACTGTTTTATGCAACTATTACATATAATATAGGACATAATTATGTCCTACAATCTCAGGACATTTGCCATTTTTAATATTTTTTGTCAGGACACAACTGCCCAAAGAGGGATTGTCCCTCGCAAAGTGGGACAGGTGGTAACCCTAGCAGCGAACGGAGCAGGGCTACACTGTCCAAGAGAAGCAGGTAAGAAATAACAATCAGGGAGAGTGCTTAGAGAAGGTGGAGAGGGACAGCTGTTGTTAAAAAGCCACCACATAGGTTTTAAGCTCAGTGAGTGTGAAAGGATTGCTTTTGTCACTTTCAAGCTGCTTGCAGATTTGTATTCTAAACCTAGTAGTATAAGGTGTGACTTAAAGTAAAGAGGCCAGAAGGTCTGGTATCACTGGGCTTGTAATGGGGTTGACTCAGGTATGAAGGGGCAGCTATGCTGATAGTACATTTGCTATGATTTGAGTCCTAGTCTATGGAGGAAGGTCAGAGTGTCCTCAGTGCATGGAGATGAGCCAGGGAGGTGGGAGTGGAGGATTAGAGGAGGAGGTTGGGGGAGAAAGAGCAGAGGATTATGCAGTAGGACGACTGTGTGTGTCCAGAGTGAAAGGAAGGTAGAGTAAGTGGAGAATCTGCGAACAGGTGAAGATGGGGGCTGCAGTGGAGGGGGAGGAGAAGAAATAGACAACCATGGGGTAATATACAGGCAATGGAGCTTGCAGAGTTGGAGCTAGTTTGGTAGGCAGGTAGCAAAGTTAGGCTGGTTGCTTGAGATGGGGGGGGGGATGCACCACGACGGGTTGTAGCTGACCAGGAGCCACTTCAATAGTAGACAGAAATATGACAAACACAGCGTTCAAAAACAACATTTGAATTCACACATACACTGTTCTTAAGGGTAACTGTTGCTGGGGAGGTATCCACTGATGAGCAGAGTTCAGAGAGGGAGTGTGTGGACTTCCTGGATTGGTAAATGGTTTTGCATCTATGAGGTAAGGCCGGGTACCTGTAAAATAAAGGAAGAGACAATGGTTGAGGACTAGGTACGTGACAACCTTATTAGCTAGAATAGGGTAGTCCAGAGGAGAAGGAGAGGTATAGAGAAGGTTTATAGGAGCCGTTGAGGACTAGGTACGTGACAACCTTATTAGCTAGAATAGGGTAGTCCAGAGGAGAAGGAGAGGTATAGAGAAGGTTTATAGGAGCCACTGTAAGAATGTTATAACTCGTAGGGGGAAGTAGTAGTAAAGCTGAGGAACAATGACTGAGAAGGAGTTAGGGGAGAGACAGGGAGGGGGAATGAGTTAGTGGAGAGAGAAGGGGGAGGTTGGAGATACAGTTCTTGTTTCCACAATACAGTGGGCAATAAACAGCTATAGACAGTAAAAAGCTTAGAAAAACTATAAATACAACAGCTTCAGTTAGTACTGAGGGGCTTGGTTACCACAGAGCTTTTGTAACCCAGTTATTTTAAATATTGTACAGCTATGCTTCTAACAGTTCCTGTTTCTACAATGCAGCTAGAGTCAAACAACTGCTTGATATAAAATAAAACAGTTTTTGTCTCACAGTAGGGCATAAACCAACAACAGCATTTATAGTAGGGCATAAACCAACAACAGATTTTTTTTATCATATTAGGGCAGCTTTTTTAACACAGTATGGCTTAGACCAAAAAAAACAAACAGTTTCTTAGGCACAAACAAGTATTGCTCAGAACAAATTCATTTAGTACAGTGGGGTTAAACAATAACAGTATCAGCAGCACAGTTGAGTTATATACAGTAGCTAAAACAGGTCTTTGAGAATCTCAAATCTCTTCAGGAAAAGAGGCATCCCGCTTTCTTTAACCAGAAACTACTTTGCATGAATAATCAACAGCCTGAATTAAACCCTGAGTCAGACCAAAACAAAACTACTCATGTCTAAGGAAATCTGCGGACGAGCAGATACATGCTTTTGTTTTCTTTTTCTTTTTCCACAAGAAACAATGGGGTCAGCAGTCTTATTAAAGGCAACAGCAGGTTCCCCAGGGATGGCCACAGTATTCTGATAAAAGCGGCAGCCTTCCATTTCCTTTCCTAGGACTGACAAGACTGGCTCTCCTTACCCACTGAGGGGACCCCAACAGCCACAGAGGACATGGATAAACCCCAGTCCATAATGGCTGTAGGTGTTACACCAGAAAGATCCAGGGAAAAATATAAGTGGTCTGAGGTATAACTAATGGTCACTGCAGAGTCACTCACCTGCAGCTGAGGCAAACTGTTAGCCTGTTCTGATGGCAAAGGCTGTTTGCTTAACCTTCTCTTTTTGTGGCTAGAAGAAGGACTGAATGTGAGACCAACAGCTTGTTCCACAGACAAGCCAGAAATGATGAATCATTTCCAGGGAGAACAAGCAACAAAAGCAGGTAAAACGTAAGTCTTTAAAAGTCACTTTTTCCACATAAACCACAGTAAAAAGCAACTTAAATGTGAAAATTAGAAATCACTGCCAATTGTATCTTAACTGTTGGTAAGCTAGTACCATGATTAAAAATATCCGCCAAAAATACTAAAATGGCAGGAAGTGGCGGAGTGAAAGGATCCAGGTCATGCTGAGAAGCCCAGGTCGAGAAACGCTTCCACTTACTTGAATAAACCTTTCTGGTAGAAGATTTGTGAGCTGCTACCAATATCTTCTTAACAGGAGAAGACAGCCCAGGAGTCCTAACTATCATGGGAACTGGAGCAGCCAAGCCATGAGCTTCAGGCTAATTAAGTCTGGGTGAGGGATCCCTGAAGGATGTGTGATCAGATCTGGATCCGGATTAAGCGCCCAAGGTAGACTCACTGTATGAGACCAGAGATGTGAAGCAAACTTGGCGAGGCCAGAAAGGGGCAATGAGGATCACTGAGCTCCCCAGCCATCGAGCTTTCTGAATGAACTTGGATATTAGAGGAAGTGGAGAGCATACAGTAGACCGGAGGGCCATGCATGAACTACAGCATCTCTAGGGGACTTCCCCCAAAGGGGGTTCAGAGTGAAATACTTGCTGCACTTCATGTTGGAAGGAGAGGCAAAGAGATCACAGTAAGGTTGACCCTACTTTAGAAAGATCTGTTCTGCTACTTAAGGATTCAGAGACCACTTGTAAAATATCACAACAGACCTGCTGAGCCTCTCCGCTAGTAAGCTGGACCTCCCTGAAATGTGCATTGCCACCAGAAAACATCCAGTGGAGATTGCCCATTCCTGCAATCTCATGGCTTTGCGACAAAGTGGATAAGATCTGGGCCCCCCCCCCATTTGTTGATGTACCAGACTACTGACATATTGTCAGTCTATATGGCAACAGTCCCCGGAGGAAGAAAGTCATGGAGAGCTTGCAACACCAGAAGCACTGCCCTCATCTCCAGGACACTGATATGCAGATTGGTTTCCAGACACCACCACGTGCCTTGGATCATCTTTCCCATGCAATGCCCCCCCCCCAACTCAAGCAGGGAGATGTCTGTGGTCACCGTGATCGCGGGGAAGGGAACAACAAATGGATGACCCTGAAGAAGGTCTGGGGAATGAAGCCACCAAAGAAGGGAGTCCTTGCAAGCACACGACAATCAAACAGGATGGGATAAGGGAAGGACCACTGAATGGCTAAGGTCTGCTGAAGAACTGTCATATGAAGACATGCAGTTGGAACAAGAGTGATTGAGGCAACCATGGACCCCAATGCTCGAAGAATTGAAGTGCTGGGGGGAGGTTGGCTTGAAAAATGTAACTCACATGATGACAGTCTGTCCAGAGGTAGAAATACCCTGCCCTGGGTAGTATCAATTTGTTCACCTATGAAATCCAGAACCTGCATTGGTGCCAGCTGAGATTTGTTGAGATTATGGTTATACCCAGGTAATGAGCAGTCTGAAGAAGAAGCAAAGAGTTTTTTTTTTTTAAAAAACAGAACCGATGCCTGAGTGCAAAGGTAGTGTAGGGAAGTTAGAAAATAGTACAAAGTAGTAGAAAACAGAGAAGAAAGACCAAATCAAAACACTTACTCACTGAAGAAAGTTGGAGCTATAGACCATGCTGCTGTTTGAATGAGTGGCAAATGAGATCTGAAGGAAGGAGGGAGACATGGGCATTATGGGTAGGGGAGGAGCTTGGATCTGAAGCTGAAGTATGCGGCTGAGTCTAATCCGTGCCGGATTCGAGCCCCTCAGGTCAAAGATCAAATGTAAACAACAACTTCAGTTCAACTTTTAGACAGGAAAAAAGAGCACACTCATTTAAAACAATAATACAGTCTTGAAAAAGTCCATTAAAACAGAAACTAGTAGCTTTAAAATAACATTCCTTAATAGAAAAATGTTATTAAATAAACAAATGTTTAAAACGGACATTTTTCCCCACAAAGGGAACTTATCTGCACAGCAACAGAACAGCACAAGTCAACAGTCGAGCCTTGAAAGCCTTACAGGAAAATACTCTTCAACAGCAGGAAAGCTCTGAAGGGCTTGGTGCCCAAACTTGTCTTTTTAATTAGCTCAGCTTGAACTGCCTGATAGAATGGGCAGGTGGATGGTGCCCTGAAGCTTTGGAAGCTGGCCAGCTGTTTTGTCTTATACAGGTTGTACCCATACAGTTAAGGATACTGTAGCAGTGATCAAGATGATGACCATGTATCAGTATTCGCCCAAACAGCTATAGCACCTCAAACAGTATCTGCAACTCATCAGTCTAAGGCACATACAAAGCTTCTGTAACTTCCATCACTGATTCCTGGAAAAAGTCCAAAAGGTCTGTGATAAGGATCTGTTAGTAATTTGGATCTCAAAACTAGAGAGCGCCATCTCTCTTTTTCTCTCCTTCTGTAGTTTCACCTCCTAACTAATGTCTGAAACCTCAATGAACCACCACAGTACTATATGAATTACAGCCACTGAGCAGCAGCAATGTTATAATCAAAAACCTGATGGACCACTGAATTTATCAGCCTGGGAATCTATGCTATATTAGTTTTAACCTTCCCGCTTGATACTTGAAGCTCTTTACACAACTGCAGAATACCTAGCTGACCATTTTCTTCTCAGCAATGATATCCAAGAGTGAAGCTTAGGCTTGAAGTAGAATTTAAGGGCATCCCACTAAAATGAGGGTCTATAGTATCTTTTTTATGAGCCTAAACAAACCACGATACTTGCTCCTCCTGCCACTTTAAAACTCATACAGGGTAATGCAGAAGATAAGGAACCTCCACACCTGAAGAGGAAATATCCTGACTACTGATCCTAAGTTAAAGGTTAAAAAGCTACACTCTGTTAGAGGAGAAAAAGAACTTCCATCAAAGAAGCAGGGCTAATTAGGTGTGAGGAAGCACATATTCTGTCTATACTAACCATGGAGAGTTTGTGCCAAGCCAACAAATTAAAGTATTGTATGGTATCTGTAATAAAGAAGAGCTCCAATGGTAGTAACTTCAATGAGTCACATAATAATTTCCAGTATTTTACTACTGGAGTTATTCTGTACCTCCCACCAAATCTATAGTGGGTGAGCTGTAACTGAAATCTCGTACTATCATTACTTGCCTTTGGATAAATTAAAAAAAAAATAGTGACCATGCTCTTCAATTGTGACAATGTGACTTCATGGTCAAATATGCTAACCTAATAGTAATAGCCTGATTTCCCAAACACAATTTACCCTGGTGATAATCCCACCAGACACTCTGAAATACACATGAAAGCAAAAGGAGGAACAGTGCATTGGAAAGAGTACCAAACGGAGCACGATCCAAGTCCTCTTATTGAAACACTTTATAATGGGTTACACAGGCCGCAAATGATACCACCAGGCAGCAGGGGGCACAGAAGACTGGCCAGAGCTAACAAAGTGGGGAGTACAATTTAGACAAGGAAATGTACCAAAGTAAGGACATACTCCTGCAATCAAGAGACCGCTTCAGTATGACCAAAGTCAAGTCTAGTTGGGAGAGATCATCAGTAATAGAACTGACCTGGGAGGAACAGGAGCTCATATATATATATAAAAACTCCCAGCAAAGCAATTAGAAGTAAGAAATTATTTTCAGTAGAAAGTAGCTGTTGATGCTAGGAAGAGTCAATGGGGAGGTTGACAACATGTTTTCTGGGCTGCAGGAAAGTTACACAACTGTTGAATTAATGACAAGAAAACCAAGAGATAAATCTGAAATTAGTTACTTCTTAGGCATATGGACAGGTCCAGGGAAAATGCCATGAAACATGGTGAAGTTGCTAGGGATTATAATGTAAGCAGCAGAGCAAACAATAACCAGGCAATGGAAACACAGAGATGGTGCATTAAAGCAAGAAATTAATAGACATAGTAAAAGAAATAAGGAAAGGGGAGAAGACGGTTGCATTAGGAAAACAGAGGAGTTACAGAGGCAGATGGTCACCTTGGCTAAATATGATAGGGAAAATAAGAAAGAAACAGTAGCGAGTATAATCATTTTAGAAATGCTCAATGACGATATATATAATTTACCATGGCTGACTGAGAATGTCTTTTCACACCTTCTTCCATTTGACTCTTCCTTTTTATTGTACCCTTTCAATTTTATTTTTCATTAAAGTAGTGAAAATAAGTAAACAACCTGCTATACAAAGCAAATGTCCTGTCATTTCAACACTTCAGTTCATGAGGTATTTGTGCATCTATGTGCATTTATATAAACAAGTGCATTACAGTAACTTGGCAGAGTCAGTATACATACACATTCAGTATGTATGTATATATGTATGGAGGGGAAATCTCTACAGAATATCTACCTCAAATAACACAGAAATACCTACCATACAACTTTTATAACCCCATGAATACTGGAGGACTACAGAACCTTGAATTATGCCATTTTGCTGTTGGTCAGTGGGCTCTTTTGAAGTTTTGTATTTCTCTATTACCCTAAGTTGCCTGTTTAGCAAGGTGCTGCTCCTCACTTTGCTATTTAACCATGCCCTAGACAGACACAGGCATTAAGAACCTTAACTTCCTCAATACACTCAAATAGCATCCCAGCCAATCTGTTGTAAACTCCTCAAGTACCCCTTACAGTGTTAGACACAGAGGAACTTGAACCAAGAGACCTCACCAATTGTAGCCTTACTTAAACATCACTCTAGCTAAACTATTCTATTCCCCTTGGCACTATCCACTACTCCTTGCAGCCTACCTATACATGAAACCATGGATCTGAATTTTCCAGCTTGATAGAAATGGGGATCCTGAGACAATGCAGAAATTGTCTCATGTTTTCTGACACACACACACACACACCCCCATTCTCAAATAGTCTGATACAGTATGTGAGAGAAGTAGTCATGCACAGTCACTGGAGGTAGGAGACTCACACAGCCGCTACAAATACCAAACAAGTTGTCAGAAACACACATCTGCCACACACACTACACGACAAACCCACATATGCTTTGGCTCTTAAAAACAACCTACTGAAACCTCAAAGAGTTCCTAAACAAAGAAATTACAAAAAGTATCCCCACAAACACAAAAAACACACTAACAAAGCTACAACTACTATGTCATATTCAGCTTCATCTCACAGTGTCCCAATGTCTACGCCCATGAGGCAAACCACCACACAATCCAATATTTTGATAATAGGTGACTGCATTGTGAGGAATACTAATGTCCTACTCACTAAGCTGAGCAAGGAGAGGGTCACTGTCAGTTGCCTACTAGGAGCTAGTCTCTACCAAATCACACATGCACTGAAGTCATTACACCACAAGTACTAGTATGACTCAGTCATACACCATGTGGTCGTAAATTACCTGGGCTATACCTCCCAATACTATATGGATAGATATGATGGAGCTCTCAGACTATCTGACCTAGTCCAGTATTAGCCTAGCATCAAGCAGCAGTCTACCTTTTCCACAGATGATGCCACATTATGAACAAAAAATAATTGACCTTAATAACTGGCTTAGTTTTTGGTGTCATTCAAAGGGAGTACAAAATTTGTCGGCCTGGGAGGATATGACGGACAGATCCTGTTGCTTTGCTGGTGATGGTCTGCGCCTATCCCCTCTAACCTTTCAAATACTCCCTACAACTTTATCCACCCCCATGGTGCCCTTTTTAGGCATTGTCAACCTGATAAACCATCTGACAAAGCTAGACCTAAACCCAGGATAATTTAAAGGTGTTACTGCTCAATGCCAGGAGTCTAAACTGAAAACTCCACTCTCTGCTGCTCTCCTCACCATGGAGAATTTAGATATCTGTGTAGCTACCGAGATGTGGTTTAAAGCAGAGGACAGCAGCTTTCGTAGTGCAGGGCTCTGAATCCTTCCACACATTTAGACCAGCTACTACAAAAGTAGGGACAAAAAGTGGAGGTGCCTCAATTTACACAGAAAAACACGCCTCAAGGCTAGTCAAGCAATATTAATGCATTTGAGTTTCTACATGTGCAACTCACCATAAGGAAAGTAACATACCATATCTTTGCAAGCTACAGATCATCTTCTATGACCCATACCACTTACTTAAATGTACTGGAGTCACTACTGAACCTCTGCTATGACCTATACCACTTACTTAAATGTAATGGAGTCACTCTTCATCGACCCAAATCCATAGTCATGGGGGATTACAACTATCCCAACATAAACTGGAAACTTACAGGCACAAAGACTACTGGACTTTGTCAACACAAATGCCCCGGACCAGCCAGCTTGTGTGCCCACCAGGGGAGCAAGCATCCTCACTAACATGGATGAGCATTGCACCCCTCCCCACGTGTAACGCCCTCAGTAACTCAGTAAGATATTGAAGAGCCATACTCAAATTAGGCTCAGAAATCTCCAAATTCTTTGCTTTACTCCAAAATAAAATCTCTTCCATTTTCTGCGTACACTTTCCTTGTACTAGGTCTTCTAGCTTCCCTAATCACATTTAAAACTTGTTGAGGAAGTGGAGACCTGCTGTGTTTCAACACAGAATATGCCAGGCTGTTAGATGAAGAGAGTGAAGCTTGACATTGAGCAGATGACCGTCCTGCTGGGATAACAGATGTGGAATCAAAGGTCAAGGCCATGGAGGCTTCTTTACCAGACTCCGTAGTAGAGGGTACCAGTGTTGCCAAGGCCAATCTGGAGCTATCAAAATCATCCTTGGCCTGTCCTGTCTGACCTTTAACAGTACCTTTGGAAGAAGAGGCAGAGGTGGAAAGGCATACACATGAAGGTTTGTCCAACTGAAAGACAGAGCATCACTTTCAAGCTGTGTGATGAAACCCCTTTGTGCAAAACTGTGGCAGCTGGTGGTTTAGTGGAGAAGCGAACAGATCTATGTCTGGAGTTCCCCATGACACTGTCAATTTCTGAAATACATGAAGATCAGTTTCCACTTGTGGGGATCCATGATTTGTCTGCTTAACACATCTGCTAAGGAGTTCTGTGCTCCTGGCAGAAACCTTGCCTGAAGAGTTAGGTGCAAGCGTAGCGCAATCTCCCATAAAATCATCGCTTGCCTGCATAGAGGATAAGAATGTGTTCCCCCTTGTTTGTTGAAGTACCACATGACAGTTGTGTTGTCTGTTAGAATCAACACCTGCCCTGGAAGAAGTAACTCCTTGAAAGCCAGCAATGCGAACTGGACTGCTAACATCTCCTTCATGTTGATATGTAGATGCTGTAGTCTGGCAGGCCACTTGTCTTGTATCCACTTTCCATTTAGATGAGCTCCCCAAGCAATGTCTGAGGCATCTGTCGGTAAAATCTGACTCGCCTCTGGCTGGGTCACAGAGAGTCCCTTGTTTAGGTGACATTCCTGAGCCCACCACAAAATTCTCTTGAAGGCAAGGTATTATTTGAATGACAGTGTCTAAATCCTGGCAGTGCTGTGTCCATACATTTTGAGATACCATTGTAACTTCCTCATATGCAGTTTGGCATTGGGAAGCACCAGAATACAAGATGCCATGAACCCTAATGCTTGAAGGACTGTCTCTGCAGTCAGCACGGACTGAGGAGATAGTTGATGGAAGTAAAGTGATAGACTCTTTTGTTTGTCCGGGGTTAAAAAGGCCATCTGGGCTGCTGTATTCAGTCTCACACCCAGAAAGCACATGTCTTGAGAGGGTACTAGACTGGACTTTATTTCGTTCACAGAATACCCTAGGCATCTTAGCACTGCTATAAGATATTCCAGATGCTGTAGAAGGTCTTCCTTTTCTTGAGCCAGAATCAGGCAGTCGTCTAAATAAGGATAGATTTGAAGTCCTTGTAGCCTGAAGGAAGCTATCACTGGAGCCAGAACCTTTGTGAATACTCTGGGCGCAGTAGATAAGCCAAAGGGCAATGCAGAGAACTGATAATGAGAATCTCCAGCTCGAAACGCAGATACTTCCTGTAACTTAGCCTGATAGGCACATGAAGGTAAGCTTCCTTGAGATCTAAAGTTACCATCCAGTGATCTATGCCCAGCAGGGGTAAAAGCTGTTGTAACGTCAAAATCTTGAACTTGGGAATGTCCAGATAAGTGTTGAGGAGAGATAAATCCAAAAGCAGTCTCCACGTGTTCCCCTTTTTTGGTACTAGGAACATGCGAGAATAAAATCCTAGGCCCTTTCTGATACAGGGACTGGCTGAATGATGTCCAACACCCATCTGTCTTGAGTAATTAAATCCCAATTTTCTTTGAAAAGAGACAGTCGTCCTTCCAAAGGAGCCGCCAGACGAGAATCTACTGGCAGCTGAAAAGGCAGGTCATTGGGTCTGTTTACGAAAGGACTGACCCCTGCCCTCACCAGAAGTCTGAGCAGGTGAACTCCCTGTTCTAGGCCTAAAAGAACCTTGAGCCCTGCCCCTACCACGTCTAGACCTACCCCTAGACTGGGAATCATAAGCAGGATATGTCCACCCCTTAGCAGGCCAATTTCTACTAAACTTGGTGGCTGTACCTGCAAAAATCTTTAACAGTTTGCATAGACTTAGCTTTGTCCTCCATTTTCTTTAAAACTGCTTCCACAGGTGAACCAAACAACACATCAGACTGTAAAGGAGCATCCAAAATCCGTGTCTTAACATGCTCAGCCAAATTTTGATCCCTCAACCAGGCATGCCTGCGAAGAACAGAACCAGTGGCAGCCACCCTCGAGGAGGCCTGCACAGCATCAAAACCACATTGCAAAGAATGCTTGCCCACTTGTTCAGACACATAAACTAAATCCAGCAAGTCTTTACAATCAATACCTTCCGCCAAAGCATCCACCTTAGATTTCAATTGGGAAAGGAGATAATTTTGATATTTCAGCATGTGAAACTGACAATTCAACGCCCTCATGGCTAGAGTGGAAGAAGTATACACTTTCCTACCCCACCTATCTAACGCCCTTGCCTCTTTGTCAGTGGGAACAGGATTTTTAACCACAGAGGCCTTAACACCTTTAGGCCCCTGAGAAACAGCCTCTGGGTCCGCCCAGGACTCTTAAACAAATACTTATGAGCTTCGGGCACCCTATAGTACCTATCAGGTTTAACAGGAGCAGGAGGCAAAGAATCAGGGTTCAGGGAAGCCTCTGCAAAAACATCTTCCACCACATTCAACACAGGAGGTATAGCTAAGGGCCTATGCTGGGGTAAAAACAAGAATTCCCTAAGTCTCTTCCTGGAATCAGAGTAATCCTGGCCTTCCCATTTAAAGTGCTCCCTCATGGAATGCAGAGTCTCTGAAAATGAAAAATCCTCAGGAGGAGAAGCCGAAGGAGTGGCATCATCCACATCAGAATCAGAATAATGAGGATACTCCTGCAAATCTTCCAGAAGACTCAGAAGCCCTGAACCCTGTTCAAAACTGTCAAACTCTGGTTCCACTCTAGGCCTCTTATCAGGAGGGCCCATAGAACCTCTAATCATAGTAATCAAATCTTCTGCCATTTTAAGCATATGTTTTTAGGTACAGAACCGAAGGCTAGGAGAAGCCCCTACTGAAGGTGAAGTTGGCCTACCTCTAAAAGAAGTTTTGGCAACAGAAGGAGAGGCTCTAACTAGTTTGGGAAGAGAGGGAAGAATAGTTACCTGAGAAGCCCCTCAGCCTGGCCTGCCTCCTGAGAGGGTACATCCTGTAAAAGTAAAGTTTCTGTCTGAGACTCCATAGAAACTCCTGGCAAAACCTCTGTCTCCACTGAGCCATCTAAAGAACCGGCGTCCGGGACTGCGGTTCATCAACCCTAAACCGCTGTTTGTCCTTGCGCTTCTTGGGCCGAAGCGGGCGTCGGAGCATCCGGCGGCATTTTATAATTACAGCGCTTCCCAAACACTAATCTGGCACAGTCTATCCTCCTCTTAATAGTGCGTTTGTTAAACCTAGCACAAGGGCGGCAACCACCAACGTCGTGCTCTGGCCCTAAACAAGGTATACACAATGTATGGTAATCCCTATGAGGTATTTGTTTCCCACAAGAAATACAGTTATTCACTTTTCTGACATCCGGTTAAATACTGAGGCAAGAAAAACCAAAATGTTCCCCAGCGGGTACTTAGCCAACTCTGATTCGGTCTGAAACTCGGTTTGGAAATATTTCAGAACGCCAACCTGCACTCGCAAAACTGCTTCTGCATCGGACCACGCGGCAAAAAGACTGAGGATATGGCGCGGTCATGCGCATTAGTACCCTGGCGTACTGGCGTCAGTCTAATGCGCCCTGACCGGCGTCAGCCTTATACTCTGGTATTCGGGCCGACTGGATGCGGACTATACCCAATAGTAAGGACTGCAGCAATGGAAAACGAAGAACATCAGAGGAGTTACAGAGGCAGATGGTCACCTTGGCTAAATATGATAGGGAAAATAAGAAAGAAACAGTAGCGAGTATAATCATTTTAGAAATGCTCAATGACGATATATATAATTTACCATGGCTGACTGAGAATGTCTTTTCACACCTTCTTCCATTTGACTCTTCCTTTTTATTGTACCCTTTCAATTTTATTTTTCATTAAAGTAGTGAAAATAAGTAAACAACCTGCTATACAAAGCAAATGTCCTGTCATTTCAACACTTCAGTTCATGTGGTATTTGTGCATCTATGTGCATTTATATAAACAAGTGCATTACAGTAACTTGGCAGAGTCAGTATACATACACATTCAGTATGTATGTATATATGTATGGAGGGGAAATCTCTACAGAATATCTACCTCAAATAACACAGAAATACCTACCATACAACTTTTATAACCCCATGAATACTGGAGGACTACAGAACCTTGAATTATGCCATTTTGCTGTTGGTCAGTGGGCTCTTTTGAAGTTTTGTATTTCTCTATTATCCTAAGTTGCCTGTTTAGCAAGGTGCTGCTCCTCACTTTGCTATTTAACCATGCCCTAGACAGACACAGGCATTAAGAACCTTAACTTCCTCAATACACTCAAATAGCATCCCAGCCAATCTGTTGTAAACTCCTCAAGTACCCCTTACAGTGTTAGACACAGAGGAACTTGAACCAAGAGACCTCACCAATTGTAGCCTTACTTAAACATCACTCTAGCTAAACTATTCTATTCCCCTTGGCACTATCCACTACTCCTTGCAGCCTACCTATACATGAAACCATGGATCTGAATTTTCCAGCTTGATAGAAATGGGGATCCTGAGACAATGCAGAAATTGTCTCATGTTTTCTGACACACACACACACACACACACACCCATTCTCAAATAGTCTGATACAGTATGTGAGAGAAGTAGTCATGCACAGTCACTGGAGGTAGGAGACTCACACAGCCGCTACAAATACCAAACAAGTTGTCAGAAACACACATCTGCCACACACACTACACGACAAACCCACATATGCTTTGGCTCTTAAAAACAACCTACTGAAACCTCAAAGAGTTCCTAAACAAAGAAATTACAAAAAGTATCCCCACAAACACAAAAAACACACTAACAAAGCTACAACTACTATGTCATATTCAGCTTCATCTCACAGTGTCCCAATGTCTACGCCCATGAGGCAAACCACCACACAATCCAATATTTTGATAATAGGTGACTGCATTGTGAGGAATACTAATGTCCTACTCACTAAGCTGAGCAAGGAGAGGGTCACTGTCAGTTGCCTACTAGGAGCTAGTCTCTACCAAATCACACATGCACTGAAGTCATTACACCACAAGTACTAGTATGACTCAGTCATACACCATGTGGTCGTAAATTACCTGAGCTATACCTCCCAATACTATATGGATAGATATGATGGAGCTCTCAGACTATCTGACCTAGTCCAGTATTAGCCTAGCATCAAGCAGCAGTCTACCTTTTCCACAGATGATGCCACATTATGAACAAAAAATAATTGACCTTAATAACTGGCTTAGTTTTTGGTGTCATTCAAAGGGAGTACAAAATTTGTCGGCCTGGGAGGATATGACGGACAGATCCTGTTGCTTTGCTGGTGATGGTCTGCGCCTATCGCCTCTAACCTTTCAAATACTCCCTACAACTTTATCCACCCCCATGGTGCCCTTTTTAGGCATTGTCAACCTGATAAACCATCTGACAAAGCTAGACCTAAACCCAGGATAATTTAAAGGTGTTACTGCTCAATGCCAGGAGTCTAAACTGAAAACTCCACTCTCTGCTGCTCTCCTCACCATGGAGAATTTAGATATCTGTGTAGCTACCGAGATGTGGTTTAAAGCAGAGGACAGCAGCTTTCGTAGTGCAGGGCTCTGAATCCTTCCACACATTTAGACCAGCTACTACAAAAGTAGGGACAAAAAGTGGAGGTGCCTCAATTTACACAGAAAAACACGCCTCAAGGCTAGTCAAGCAATATTAATGCATTTGAGCTTCTACATGTGCAACTCACCATAAGGAAAGTAACATACCATATCTTTGCAAGCTACAGATCATCTTCTATGACCCATACCACTTACTTAAATGTACTGGAGTCACTACTGAACCTCTGCTATGACCTATACCACTTACTTAAATGTAATGGAGTCACTCTTCATCGACCCAAATCCATAGTCATGGGGGATTACAACTATCCCAACATAAACTGGAAACTTACAGGCACAAAGACTACTGGACTTTGTCAACACAAATGCCCCGGACCAGCCAGCTTGTGTGCCCACCAGGGGAGCAAGCATCCTCACTAACATGGATGAGCATTGCACCCCCCTCCCCCCCCCCCCACGTGTAACGTCCTCACTGGTCAGGTTGGACCATAAACCTACCTCATTCAAAATAAAGCTCAAGACACAGCTGAACCTGGAATTTTTAGCAACTACTTCAAGGCAAACTTCCTACTATTAAGTGACATCCTGGAAAAATTTCAACCCCCTCACCCAGGCCTAAGGAACACTGCCACTTATGTGAAATTGTTCACAAAAAAACTTTACAACCATGTATACAGATACACAGAGGCAACAGTGCATAGCCGAAATAAGCAAAGGTCAAACTTAAAAAACAAGCAGCCTGGTGGAATCACAGCATCAAAAGGTTGCATAACAAAAGGAAGAAAATCATGACCAAAATTAAAGTGCAATGTCCATCCTATTAAGTACTCACTCAAACTTAATAAGCAATTCAAAACCTAGTTAAATCTAACAAAGTCAATTATGAGGTTAAAGTAGCCATCCAGGCTAATTGCAATCACAAAGCATTCTTTAACTATGTCCACAACCACAAAGAATGTACATATGTGGAACTAATCATAAATGGAGCCACCTATACTGAGCTGGAAGATACAGCAAAACTACAAGCCAATATATTTAGATGCAACTTCACCCCGCTTTCTCCCTCTAACTCCTCTCAAGAATATCACCAACCATGACTCCTCCATCCATTACTAGGGAACAGGTTCTTAATAATGCTCTCTCCAAAGCCAAAAATACTCGATAAATGGGTCCCAATAACATCTCAAGATGTCTCCTAAAGAGCATGACACGACTTATTGAGCCCACTAGAATCATTATTCAACTTTAGCTGCCAAACAGGCTTTTTGCCAAATTAATACATGACTGAAACTGTTACCCCCCTGCACAAGCGTGGGCCATCCACAGAAACATATAACTGCCAGCCTTTAACTCTGACCGGTCTCATATGAGTAATGGAAAGAATTATTGTGGATATGATAAATAATGACATTTGAAAACTTCAAACACTGGACTCAACCCAGTCTGGGTTCGTCAAACGCACATCATGCCTGCTCAGCCTGCTTGACTTCTTCACGGCAACCACCAAAGCAATGGACGAGGGCAAAATGATGCATATGCCATACCTTGGTTCATCCAAGACATTCGACACAATACTCCACTTCAGCATCATATACAAGTTCAAAAGATTAGGTATAAACCTCTATGTCACCCGTTGGATAGCCAGCTGGCTAACAGATAGGACCCAAGAAGTCAGGACTGTGGAGTCTACCTCTACAAAAAGGCCAGTCACTTGTGGTGTCTCTCAGGGATTACTGCTGGGGCTGCTCCTTTTAGCATCTTCTTCTATGACGTTAAGGCTAGAGTCACTGGCCTCTAGATGACCAAGTTTATAGACAATTGTAAACTGAGCACAGTCATACAATCCTCCAAAGACATAAATATTCTCTAAGAAGGCCTGACACAAACTAACTGGCCATGAGTCACAGCCTAAAATTCAGTGGCAAGAAACATGTAACAGTAACTTTTGGTAAGATGGCTACCCCAAGAAATTACTAAATTGATAATACACCCTTGAGAGTAGATCCTGTAGTCAAGGAATTATAAACACATGTGGACAGTGACTTGGCATTTGACCATCATGTGTCTTCTTCAATAAGAAAATCATTATAAGTTGCGAAACTTATAAACAAGGGAATGACATCCAAGTCCAAAGATGTTATTGCTCCACTGTACTCAGCTCTCATTAGACCAGTCATTGAGTACAATGCACTCTTTTACATGTACTTTACCAGGCATATGCAACAAATGAAGCATCCACAAGAGTCAATCACAAAAAGAATACATGGTGTAGAAAACATATCCTCTGTGAATCATCTCAAAGCCCTATCCTTATACTCAGTCTCCTACAGACTGCCAAGAGGAAAGTTACACCTGGCCTAGAAAGCATCCTCTCATCCAGCTGTGATGGACCTTCTGAACATGTGCAAAAAAAACATAATCAGAAATACCTGATCCAGGGATCTAAACTTTGCTTGTAATATAAATACTGCACATTGGAATGATAGTTGTGTGTCTCAAAGATTACGCCTTCTCTTTAACTGACTTCTCATCCATGTGATGCAGAGTTATTCCCTGCATTTGTTCAAGCATAACCTGGACTAGTGGATGGGGAATTGAAAATTCACCCCTGGTCTGGTACCTAATGCGTCTGTTAAAAAAGAGGAGGAGAGAGCTTGTAAAGATGTGACCGCTCATGGCCAAGTTAAATGACCAAGCTATATATGCTCCTCATAAAAACCTATGGTATCAAATCCTGCCCAACACAACTGGGAAGCGTGGCAAGGCTTAAAAAGGCCTTTTAGGGTCATTATCCTAGTAATCACCTATGAACAGACCAAAACTAAAGAAGTGCATTGGGGTTACTTGAAGAAACATACAAGGGATATATCCAACATCTGTGAAAAGTAACTAATGCCTTGAAGTCTAAATATTGCACAGTGAAGAGAGCTTGGTGACACAGACTGAAGGAATAAACCATGCAATGGAGCAGTAGTAAATGCAGAGTTAATGTTATCTAGTAGCACTGTAAGAAAAGGAGACATCAGTATAACAGTCTATGAATGGAAATAAACACACACAGTTGGTAGACAAAGAAAAACATACTTGATCTCGGAAGCAAAATGTACAGAGATTGGCATGACAGAGCACTTTTTATCGTGTACTTAACTATACTTATAAACGCAACGTGTGGATAATTCTGATCTATAGCATTTTTCACTACAGTAACTTACTTTACTGAATGACTGGCATATGTTCTTAGCTAAATACTAGGCTATCAGTATGCAAACTATTACAGCCATTGCCAATAAACAAGAGGTCAGAATTAAAACCTGTACCTTGTACCTGTGAAGTAAAGACCTTCACCATTATGTCAACCTCTCCTGACATTTCTAAACTGTGATTTTCTTTTTTGAGGTTTGATTAGTTGACAAGTCAATAAAGGTAATCTTACGTTTTTCCTCTTAACTTCACTGCAGACACATATATAGCTCATGCTGGAGAAAGACACAACCACTTTATAAACTATTCAAATGAAGAACATTCATAATTTTTTTGACTGCCAATTATAAGCCCCCATTTTCGGGGGGGGGGGGCTGAATAGGAAGAGTCATCATTCAAGTGGTCAGTTAGGGTAGATTGAGATATTTTGATGCCCTAGCCCTACCCCAGCTACGAGCATTCGGAAGGGATGCGTTATGGACTAAACACAAGAGATGTCTCCTCACTTTCACAACGGGTGTCTCTATAAGCAGCTTTGTCCCTCTCTCTTTGAAGCATGTGTGGTTTCTCTAATCTCCACAGAGTAAATCGCACCAACCCAGTGTGCTCTCCCAAGTACACACAATCCTCTTCATCCACACAGGAGGTAGGTAGGTGGGGCACACCTCTTTATTTCATCAACTCACTGCCTGGCAACTCCAGTGCTGAGGCTGGTAATCGAACTCTGGTCAACTGGTCACTGTCTTGGCTCATTCCTCTGCACCTCAGAGTCAGGTAAAACACATCAGTAAAGATGTACAGTAAAAGCAATTGTGTTCTGCACTGATATTACAATCATACCTTTCAAGTGTACCTCATTACGAGGAACATACCTCATTTGGGGTCTTAAAAAGTTCATGTTTCTTGAAGTTCCACATTGAAAGGGTCTGTCACACATTCAGTGTTAGGAATTCTTTAACTGATCTCCATGGTAAATAATAAAGAATCATATCAGTTCATTATCTGTTTTTATAAATAAAACCAGCATATTTTAACCATCTTATGACCTTCCTAGCTAAAGTTGTTAGTAAGCTGTTAGTATGTGTTCCACATTTTGCCCATTTGTTCAACGTTATAAGGGCTAGTGTTCCTCATTTCGGAGCTGGAAGGTCGAGAGCTATAATTACAATCTTCAAACTACCGGCATTGCAATTAACTTATTTTTAACAATCAGAACTTCAACATGCTTTTGTTCCTCCACTTCTGTCAGAATTGCCATTCACAGTTGTAAGCGTAGCCTGAATGAGAAAAAGCACAGGTTGAGAAACATCAGACAGCTTCTGACACCTTCAGAATTTCATGTAAACTTATAGCTTTATGAAGAAAGGAAGGCAGCAAAGTGATACAGCAGCTACCTCTACTTCCTCACAATTCTGGGTTCACTAGTTATATTTCTGACTGCCTTCTGCATCCCAAGGATGTGTGTAGGTGAAATGGTAATGTTCAACTTAAATGCAAATGGGTGTGTGCATGCATCATGTGATGGGCATCATGCTGGCTTGGGGAATAAAAAATCTGCCTCACAGCATTGTGGAGTCTTCATGTCCTCCCACTTCCCAAAAACATGAAGCTTGACTGGCTACTTTAAATGTTTCACAAACTATATTTACCCTGAACCTTGTCACCCGAATCATGGTTGAAAAAGGGTCTTAGGACTAGTTCTGTTACCTGGTTAACAAATATAAAATCAAACAAATTGGCTGGATTAATCCCAGGACTGATTCCTGCTTTATGCTCATTAATTTTCAGGATAAGCTCCATTGCCCCATGATCTGGAACTGTATAAAGTAGACATTGAAAATAATTTTAATTTATGTACTTACCATAACTTGGCATCTGTGTTGTCCAGTTTCATTCTGACTCACATATGGGTCTCCGATCCGACCCCTCAGATTCAGCTCGGCCACTTTACACAGACTCGCATTCCAGTCTCAAGTTCCTCCCTCTACCCACAATGCCTTGAGCTATACAAAGCTCCATCAGATCAAGTTTGCTGCCTATGCAGTAATAAGAGTGGAACAAAGCAGACAGAGAAGAAACCAAAGGCTCAACCAGGAAAGTACAGTTGTGTACACTTACCATAAATGTAGATGTTCGAGTGTATTCACTGTTGCAGTCATCACTCTTGGGTTATCTGCCTACAGGTAGCCCTCAGTCAACCCGAATACCAGAGACTTAGCATTTCTGCGTCAGATGCTGTCGCTCCAGGACTGACGTCAGGTCGTCAGGGGTATAAAAACAGGCAGCTGACACCATTACATCAGTTTTTTTTGCTCCAAATGTCAGGAGTCTCCCAAATAGGGAGCTAAGTTATGGTGGGGAAAACACCACCAGTAAAAAGTAAATACTAATACCCCTGAAAGGGGTGAGTAATAGCCATAGAGAAGGGAAAGAGAGAGAGAGAAAACAGGGGGCTGGAGGGAGGGAAACTGGACTGCAACAGTGAATACACTCAAACATCTACATTTATGGTAAGTGTACACAACTGTACTATGCTCTTTGTGTTTCACTGTTGCAGTCATCACACTTGGGTGGATTCCCAAAGCTGAAGAAGGGTGGAGGCAGTCAAGAAGAGTTGGGGCTGGCTAGTATGCCTTGCAAGACTGCTGTTGCAAAACCTGCCCTGGATTTGGAAAAGATAGGCATGTGGTAATGCTTGGTGAAGGTGTGTACTGAACTCCAGGATGTCCCTGGTAGGGACTCCCCTGAGAAATGCTGTAGAAGTAGATGTTGCCCTAGTAGAATGTGTTCTGACCCTCTGAGGGGTTGGTTTCCCATGGTGCTTGTAGCAGAAATGGATGCAGTGTGCTATCCATTTGGAAATTGTTTGACTTGAAATGGCCTTGCCCTGTGCCCCTGTTGCAAAGCTGACTAGTAACTGGTCAGATGTTCTGAAGGGCTTAGTCCTATCAAGGTAGAATCTGAGCTGTCCACCTCTGGGGTCCCCCATTTCTGAATCAAAAGTTTGAAGGTGCTGGGCTCCAACTGCCACTCGTGTGGGTCTAGGAGATTTCTGCTTAAGTCGTCTGCCAGTGAGTTTTGTTTGCCTGGCAGGAATTGAGCTTGCAGATGGACTTGCATGTCCAAGGAGGTGCACCACAGGGCCATGGCTAACCCGCAGAATGGGTAGGAGTGGGTTCCCCCCTGCTTGTTGATGTACCACATAACTGTGCTGTCTGTTTTTATTAGCAGTTGCCCTGGAAAGAGTAGAGATCTGAAAGCTGTCAGGGTGTTCTGCACAGCTAGCATCTCTTTTTGGTTGATGTGCAAATGAATTTGACTTGGTCTCGGGTGGCCTTGAATGCATTTGCCGTCCATGTGTGCTCCCCAGGCATAGTCTGATACATCTGTGGTTAGGGTCTGGGTGGCATGGGGTTAGAAAAGGGCAGTCCCTTGTTGTGGTAGCATGCTTCTGCCCACCAAACGAACTCTGTCCTTAAACAGGGTATGATAGGAATGACTGTTTCCAGGTCCTGAGAATGTTGGCACCAAAGACTTTTTAAGTACCACTGAAGTTTCCTCATATGCAGTCTTGCATATGGAATTAGCAGTATATGTGAGGCCACGAACCCTAGGGCCTGCATTATTTTTCTTGCGAATAGCTGGATTCTGGTGGCCATTTGTTTGAAGTAGGCTGTCAGATAGACTTGTTTTTCTGAAGTGAGGAATGCCATCTGGGATGCTCTGTCCAAGCTTGCTCCCAGGAATACAATCTTTTGACTGGGTACCGGTTTTGATTTATTTTCATTGATGGTGTACCCGAAGGAAGTGAGAAGGTGTTCTACAAATGTCAGGTGCTGCAACAGCAATTCCTGACTGTCCACCTGAATCAGGCAGTCGTCCAAGTACAGGTAAATTTGGATATTTCTCTGCCTGCAGTATGCAATGGCTGGAACCAGACATTTTGTGAAAACTCTGGGCATGGTAGATAAGCCAAAGGGAAGTGCAGAGAACAGATAACGCACAAATCCTGCCCTGAAACGTAGATACTTCCTGCATGACTCCCTTATGGGGATGTGCAGATAAGCTTCTTTTAAGTCTAGGGTGACTAACTAGGCATCCTTGACTAGCACAGGAAGAAGCTGTTGCAGGGTAACCATTCTGAATTTTGGTACCACCAGGAAGGTGTTGAGAATTGAAAGATCCAGGATTGGGTGCCAAGAGCCCTCTTTCCTGGGTACCAGGAAGAGTATGAAGTAGAATTCTTGATCCCTCTGTTCTACTGGAACCGGCTGAATAGCTCTGATATTGAGCAGGGAAGCTACTTGGTTTTGAGCCTCTGCCCACTGGTTTGGAGGATGGTCTGGAAACCCGCTTGGGGTTGGCAGTGAATGGAAATAAAATTTGCACCCCTGGGATACAATGTTGAGGACTCAACGGTCCTGTGTGATGGACATCCAATTTTTTGCATGAAGGGCAAGTTTTCCTCCTAGGGGCACAAGCAATTGGCCAGTACTGGGGAGTGGAGTAAAGAAGTCATTGTGAGTTTTTTCCATAAGGAGGTGGCTTACGACTCCCTGTTTTAGGGGTGGGGCTGGGGGCACTCCATTGCTTAGATCTCTGCATACCCTGAGACTGTAGTCTTGGTGGTCTGTTTCCCATGGGTCTGGTTTGAGAAGGCCTGCAGGGGGCTGGAAAGGACCAGTGTTTGGAAGAGCAACGCCTACTGAATCTAGGGGGGTTGCACTTGTAAGAATTATTTAACAGTCTGCATAGACTTAGTTTTGTCTTCCATTTTTTTTTAAGAACCTCTTCTGCTTTGGTGCCAAACAAACTTTCCTTGTTCAAAAAAGCGTCTAGTAACTTTTATTTGACATGGTCAGGCAAGGTCTGCTCCTTGAGCCAAGCATGTCTTCTCAGTACAGATCCAGCGACTGCTGCCCGGCAAGATGCTTCTAGGGCGTCAAAGCCACACTGCAAAGTATGCTTACTGACTTGGCTTGCAGAGTGCATAAGCTCCTGCAATTCTTTATTTTCTGCACAGTCTGTAAAGGTTGCCACTTTTTGTTTAACAAGTTCCATAATATGCTGCTGGTACTTCAGCATGTGAAAACTGACAATTCAATGTCCTAATAGCAAGAGTTGCAGAGGTATATACCTTCTTATGCCATCTGTCCAAAGCTCTGGAATCTCTGTCCATAGGGGTGGGATTCTTGGCTGTAGTAGGCTTGATACCTTTAGGTCCCAGGGAAATGATCTCTGGGTCAGCAGTAGGATTCTTGAAAAGAAATTTGTGAGTGTCAGTTACTCAGTAGTACCTGTCTGGTTTCCTAGGAGCAGGAGGTAAAGTGTCAGGAGTAAGACTGGATTCCATAAAAACATCAACAACATCCAGGACAGGGGGTATTGCTAAAGGACTGTGCTGAGGCAACTACAGGAATTCTCCGAGTCTCTTTTTGGACTGAGGATAGTCTTGGATAGTCCAGTGGAAATGCTGTCTTAAGGTATGCAAGGATTCACCAAAAAGAAAAATCCTCTGGAGGGGAGGCAGAGGGAATGGATTCCTCTACATCTGAATTCTCATAAGCAGCTAAAGGCATGTCTTCATAATCAGAAATCTCAGAGACATCAGACTCCTGGTCTGTAGAAGCTGTAGGGGACTGGTCTCTTTTTCTCTTAACAGGGGAAGGCCGACTTCCCCTAAATCAGCATAATAAGGTCTTCTGCCATTCTAAGCATTTGTTTTTGTGGCATAGAAGCAGGTGCATGTGCTTTGGTTGTTGGTTTTCTAGGCGTAGTGCATACTCTGGGCCTAAGAAACTCGGTAGTTTTGGTTAAAAAAAAGTCGGTTTGAGTCAAGCATCGGTTGAGCAAAGAACTGCCTCAGAAGCCGGTGCCTGCACAGCAGCTCCGGACCCATCCAAGCTAGAGACATCTGTAGGCTCCATACTCGAAGAAGAGTCTCGCTGCATATTGGACTCCAAATGGGTCTCGGTAGAGGCCTGTGAATCCACTGAAGTGGGCATCAGGTGCTGCAAAAGCGCCTCACTGAGTACCGGTGGACTGGTGACTAGTTTAACGGAAGCGTCGTCAGCAGCTTTGGACCTATGCGGTCCATCTCTGTCTTTATCCTTACATTTTTTCAGAATATTGGTAGTCAGATGGCTTATCAAAGCCATTTCAGAATACAGAGATCAAGAGCAAAAGAATTTAGAGACAAGAGAGCCCGACGATGAATGGTTGGGACATTAAATAAGGCACAAAACCGACAGCAAGGTATGTCATGGTCTGGGCCTAAACAGGTGACACAGTAAGAATGAAAATCACTGTGAGATATTTGCTTTCCACAGGCAAAAAGACAATTGTTAACTTTTTCTGACATCGGTTAGAGCAAGAAAAAAGGATCCCCAATGGGGTACTTAGCTTTAGAAGATTTCAGAATTATTCAATTCGTAAATGAAAATTCAGGTAGCGGCCAAACGGCACTTGTGAACTGCTTCTGCTTCGTGCCCCTCAGCAAGAAAGACTGATGTAATGGCATCGGCTTCCTGTTTTGATACCCCTGACGACCTGACATCAGTCCTGGAGCTACAGCATCCGATGCAGAAATACTAAGTCTCTGGTATTCGGGCCGACTGAGGGCTACCTGCAGGCGGATAATCCAAGTGTGATGACTGCAACAGTGAAACACGAAGAACATCAGATGTTCCAAAAAGGCTCCACAGGACATCCAGAAAATAATAGGTTGGGGGACGGAGGGAGGGAGGGAAGGTGAGTCAGAATGAAACTGGATAACACAGATGTCAAGGTTATGGCAAGTACATAACTTAAAAATCTAATGTTGCCCATTTCATTTTGACAAATATGGGTCAGAGTCACCAGCTACATAAACTCTTGGGTGGCCTCAAGGAAGGATATGCCAGAGCACTGGCGAACAAAAAGAAGCCCTACTTCTGCAGATAATGCCCAATTTGTAATGAGTCACTAAGGTATGGGGTGTGGACCAAGTGGCTACTCCACAAATGTCATCAATGTAAGTTCTGAAAGAGAAGGAAGATGATGTGGCTACAGCTATAGTTGGAGAAAAGGGTAACTTCAAACCATTTTTGTCATAAATTAAAGATATGCAAGCTGTTATCCATTTTGCAAGAGTCACTTTTCTGCTGCTTGTCTTAGGCAATGAGGTGAGAGAGAGACAAACTGGCCGAATTTACTGAATTATTTGGACCTATGAAGATAAAAACATAATTGCCTATGCACATCCATGAAATGCAACAAATATTCACTCTTACTGGAGTAATTTGGAAAGAAAAACGGTAGATGAGTGGTTTAGTTAATGGTTGACTCAGCAGCCACTTTAGGCACAAAAGAGGGGTTATTATGGAGGGAAACTCTGGCTTAATGAAAGATAATTCAAGGTAGCTTAGATAAGAGGACCTGTATTTCAAAAATCCTCTTAGCTGAGGATTGCCGAACCAAAAGATAGTTTTTAGGACAAGAATTTAATGTAACAGTCACTGGCAGGTTCGAAAGGCTTCTGAGTCCGTCCTTGGAGAATTACTGTGAGCTCCACGGAGGAGTAGGATCTTTATTTGGGGGTCTGAGCAGAAAAATTCTTTTCATAAAAAGCCTTGCATAATTTGGAAGAAGCGACAGTACCAGAAGAAAGCCCAGTATGGAAATTGGATAAGGCTGCCATCTGAAGTTTCACTGTAGCAAAACTAGACCCTTCTTTAAATAGAGAAGTAAGGAAATTAAGGATCCTTGAGATGCAGGGTGAATAAGGATCAAGGTTTTCCTTGGAAGCCCAAATGGCAAATCTTTTCCATTTGCTACTGTAAACTTTTTTAGGTAGAAGCTTTCTGGGAGGCTAATACTATATCTTTAACTGGGGAAGAAAGCCTGAACCCATTAATAATCAATCATCGGAACTGGAGAAATAATGCGGTCAGTTTGAAGGTGGCTATATCCTGGTATCAGCCTAGTGATGGATGGGTTCCTGTCAGGAGAACGAAGACGCATTATGTCGAATGCATCTTCGGTAAATGTCGAAAATGCAAAATGACGAAGCGGCTTTTAAGAGAATTCTTTCCCTGGGAAAGAAGTCGCTTGGCCACTTCCATCACTTTACCGTTTTCGGCACTGTAGTGCGATCTCGGAGTTGGTATATTTAAGTAGGGGGGTGTGGGGTGCGAAGACCCCCATTTAAAATAGTGCTTAGTGTTTTGTTTTTTTTTTGGGATCAGCAAATTTTTTCCCTGTGAAAATAATTCTCTGTTCTTGCTGTTCGCTCTTTTTTGTTTTCATTCTTTTGTGGTCGATATAACAGCGTTCGATCTTTTGATCATTCGCTGTTATAACATAGATCCTGATGGATGTGACAAGAGGTCCTGATTTGGTTCCAATATCCATGAAGGATATTTCAGATGAGACCGAAGGAAGGGGAACAAAATCTGATGAGGCCAATAAGGGGCAATGAGGATCAATGAGCTTTTCAACTGTTTGGCTTTCTGTAGAAACTTTGGGATCAACAGTAGAGGGAATAAGCATAAAGGAGACCGGAGGGCCAGTCATGGACAAGACCATCCCTCAGAGACTCTCTGGAAAGGAGGATCAGACAAAGTACCTACTGCACTTGTTGTTTAGAGGGGAAGCAAATAGGTTGCAGCAAGGATAGCTCCAATGACTGAAAATCATAT
Source organism: Protopterus annectens (assembly GCF_019279795.1). Classification (NCBI taxonomy): domain Eukaryota; kingdom Metazoa; phylum Chordata; order Ceratodontiformes; family Protopteridae; genus Protopterus; species Protopterus annectens. The sequence continues at coordinate 388,901,685 of NC_056731.1, read as the reverse complement.
TTGCCATTGACTGATTGAGGGACAACTCGTGCGGAGTCAGAATGGACCCGTTAAGCTTGTCTGCCAGTACGCTGGACTTCCACAGTAAGTGGGCTGTGAAGAGAAAGGATCGCCCATTTCCAGACTCTCATGACATCTCTGCATAGGGGGGTATGAATGAGTTCCTCCTTGTGTGCCGATACACCAGACTACTGACATATTGTCTGTGTGAAATGCAATACTCCCTAAAGGGAGAATGTCTTGAAAGACTCGCAAATTAAGTAGGACTGCTCTCATCACTAGGACGTTGATGTGCAATCTGGTCTCCAGTTGAGTCCATGTGCCTTAGACCATCTTTCCCTTGAAATGCCTCCCCCAGCTGTGAAGCGTCCGTGGTCACTGTGACTGTGAGAGAAGGGAGGACAGTCTGCCAAAAGACAGGTCATCCGAAAGCATCCGGCATCTTAGATGAGTGTTGCAAATAGTCATCAGTTTGACAGGAGCATATAGAGGATGGCAAAGTATAGACTGCTGAACAGCCATGGTCCAATGGAGAACAAATGCATATAAAATCTTGCAAAGGTACCAGTGTTATGGCAGCCACAATGGATCAGACAGCTCGCAGTATAAACTTCACAAGGGGTGACAGAGGGGTTACTACAGCTTTACTTGATTCTCAAAGATTCTATCCAATGCAAAGGCAAGGAAGCTATTTGAGTTGATGTGTTCAACAGAGCGCCAATAAACTCCAATGTCTGAACTGGCAACAGTCTGGACTTTGCAACGTTTATGGGGATACCCAAGGAATTTGATATTTAAAAAAGGTAGTCTCTGGCTTGAATAAGCTGACGCTTGTTTGGGACAATTAGAAGCCAATCGTCCAGATAAGGGAACACCCAAAAACCTTGCAGTCTTAGATGAGCTGCAACCACTGCCATGCATTTGGCAAACACTCTGGGGCCTGTGGTGAGTCCAAAGGGCAGGGCTCTGAATTGGTAATGACTGGATCTCAGCTTGCAGTGCAGATGAATCCTAGAGTGTCTGTTTATTTTGATGTGATAGTATGTGTCCTGTAAGTCCACAGAGTACATCCAATAGTCCTTCCTCAGTAATAGAAGCATGGACTGTACCGTAACCATTCGGAAGTTCACCATCTTTACATACAAGTTTAGCTTGCTTAGTTCTAAAATAGGTCTTAGGTCCCCATTCTTCTTCTTTGGCACAAAAAAGAAGCAGGAATACGTTATGGACCCTCTTTGTTCAGTCGGGACCTCTTGGATGACTCTTTTCTGCAGTACTTTCTGAAACTCTCCTACTGCCAACTCCCTCTGACTTGATGGAATGTTGGGGAGTTTCTTTTGTCTTTTTGGTAGAGGATTTGAAAAGGGGATGTAGTAGTCTCTGGATATTATGCTTTTCAGCCAAGCACTATTTGTTACTTGGGTCCAGGCGCTTGACTGCAGAGAAAAATGACCCCCAACTGCCTCCAGGGTAGAGCAGTCAGACAACGCTTCAGGAGCACTGATAGAGCTTGTCAGAGAAAGGTTACCCGAAGCTCTGGTTTTGTGGAATCCTTCTACCCCCAGGGGTGGCACCTCCCATTTAAGTTCCCTCATCTGCCTCAGGAGGAGAACTCCCCCCATTGATCAGGAAAAGAACCTTTGGACTTACAGAACCAGGTTTTCTTGCCTCCTCTTGATTCCTGGAAAAGGTTCACTGAGGAGAAGAAAACCTGATCTCTATGGCAGAAAAGTCTTTCCCTCTTTCTCATTGTGGGTTAGGGTGTCCTTTACAGTTGGTGCAAACAAAGAACCACCATCAAAGGAAGTACCTGAAAAATGACACCTTGAACAGTTCTGCAAAGTAACAAAGCGACATCCAGGCATGTCTGTAAACAGCAATGCCTGTGCCAGCAGCCTGTGAAGAGTCCTCTGCAGTATGGGAGATCAGCCTCATGGATCAGTTGGAGAGAGATGAGAGAGTAGCCAGTCTTCGAGACGCCTAGTGGAAGTCCTACTGCGACATGGTCTCAGGCAAAGAATCAGACAGTTCCTTGACCAGGTCTCTCTGCAAGCGAGTGAAGTGTTCCAGGTAATTAAGCGATCTCAGTGAAAAAGTGGCTGAGGTGTAAACATGCTTACCAAACCTGTTCATTGCTCTAGACTCCCTGTTTTGCAGATGGACTGTGGAGCTTTGTTCAGCCAGCTACATTTTGGTAGCTGCTGCCACAACCATAGCTTCCACTGGAATGCCCTTAGTCCAATACAAATGGTCTGCAGGGGGAAATAAAATTTTATCTGGATATCTGGGTATAGGCTTGATAGAGTCCGGCTCCCACCAAGTCCAAGCGACTAAATCAATTAGAGTGTCCGCTGAGCGGGGTGGGGGTTACCCAAGAAGTAGACGGGCCCGTCCCAAAACCCTCCAAAGACATAGACTCCTCAAAAAAGGGATTTGGGCAGACCAACCACCTCTTTGCCTCAAAATCCCTAAAATATCCCCAAAGGAGATGTCTTCTGGTGGTGATCTTGGGGATCCCCCCTCCCTAGTCCAAGTCTGTGTCCTCTGTAAGAGACTCCAAGGGGGAGTCTACATGCCTGCTTTACCACATCTTCTTTCGAGGTACTCCTCTGTGGGATGATAACGGGAGGTGTCAAAAGAAGAGGGGGCCATGTTGGGTGGAAGATCTTGGGGGATTCTGGATATGGGCTGACCCTGGATGGGGATGGCAGGAACAGCCCCCAGATCCGATGAGGAATGACGGGGTGGATCAAAGGTCAAAGAGGTCAGATTTCTGCGAGAAGAGAAGACCCTTTCTACAACCCGAGAAGCTGAGACCTTGGAGAATCCCTGCCTTTGGAGGGCAAGGGGAAATTGTACTAGCCCCACAAAGTTCTGCAGTCTCAATAAAATCAAATCACACCATTCAAATAAAGACAGATTTAACTAAACATGGTAAACAAATCCTGTGAAAAATGAAGTCTCAATGAAAGTCACATAACCCTAAATGAGTTTTCAACTTAAAGAAAACAAGCTAGTTTAAACAAATGTTAAGTTAATAAAACAGTAATTATGCACTGAAGTTTGTTAAATATTACTAAGTTACTACTTATGGCACTGTGCACTGCAGTAGTTGTACAAATCATGCATTAACTGGTCAGGGATCATCTACAATGGTACCCACTGTTCCAATTACAAACTGAAATGGGCTTGGCAACTAATTAGGCAGCGCTATCAGTATGTAAACTAATAAATTTACTCTGTCTAATTTTAAAAAACCTGTAAGAAAAAAAAACAGTGACGTACCTTCTCCTCTGACCAACAAACTGACTATTAGAAGTACTAAATATTTCTTTCATTCCAGTGATAACTAAGCAGTTGTAAAGAGACTGCTTCTGCCCTCAACACATCTGACCACACCGTCTCCATTCTAGGCACTTAACTATGAAACAAACTTTCAACGGTCATCCATACCTTCCAAACGTGCAATAAATTCATGTACAAGCTTTCAGATTACTTCAATAAAAGATTAGCCTGTCAGTGCTGTAAGACACCAAGATTCTCTATTCTTCCTTAAATCTTTATCAGTCTTTTTCTAACTCCTACAGCAACCTTCTGTGCCTGACCTAGGCTAAGACAACGACAGAATGACTTTCTCGTACATTTGTATAAATATCGCATTCACTGTAAATCTACTTCTGAAGAATACATTTGATATATCTGTATTTGCCAAAGTTCTGCAAACATCCTGACAATGATCTGTAAATCCTGCACTCTTGCTGAAACTGGCCTTTGTGGATCAGTCCATTACTCTGGTTAAAAACAATAAATAAAAAAATTAATTAATTCTCAACCAAGCCCCACATCCCTTGAGAAAGTATTTCAAAATAAATCATTCAGCAAACACTAAAGATTTCACTTTTAGATATTTATTAAAAGGGCTTTTTATACCATTTGCTCATCACAAAGGATCAGCAGCATACCTCTCAACCTCTTAGAGCAAGAAATCTCGACAAAGCAATAAATAATGGTGGGACAAAGGTCTAAAAATAGGGAGAGTTTTTAAATATTGCTCTTGCACACTTGGAAAGTTGATAGAATAACATGTTCAAATGTCTATCAATATTTTCTTACTTCAATCCTCAACAATTTGCCAATAATTTGCAAGAAAAAAAATTATGAAGAACATACTGAAAATACAAGGCAAAAATCTAGACATTCTGCAAACATCTGGACAGTTGAGAGGTATGATGAGCAGCAACAGAAATGAAAGACTAAATTCCTCCCCACAAACTCAGGACTCATATTCCTACTGCTCATTCCTCTACACCCGATTTAAACATGACTGACCTAGAACAGTATGCATCAACAGGGGTTGTTGCTGTGTGCTTACTTAATGGAGTGTTGACATTCATTACAGACTACCTGCTGAATTTCTGAAACCGCATCAGTTTCTAATAAATCAGTCTAGCATGCTGTGTTACTCAAGAAACATTTCTTTGCTAAAGTAATACATTTTTTATTTAGAACTTGAGTTAAGTCAGACTGCACATTTATTTTTGTTTGTAAGTTGTATTAAGTTGAATCACACAAGACTGACTACAAAATGAGCATTATACACAAAAATGTTCATGGCTACCTGCTTAACATGGACACTCTATCCCAAGGTCAAAAAATCCTCAGACTAGTGTTGGGAGTTAGCAGAATAAAAAAGTGTAACAAGGAACCATAAATAATAGTTGTGGCTACTAAAAAAGACATGCAGGCAGGCAAAGACGGAACAGAAGAGACAAAGATCGTTACTAGGATATGTCCAGCATTAAAAGGACCAGTCTCATTAACTAGTAATAAACCACATTTCAGGTATAAACTGTCATATCCCGAAACATACCCAAGGTAGTACAAAAGACTATAAATCCTCAAAAGGGAGTCAGAAATGACAAGGGAATTTATGAAATTCCAGAGTACATGGCATGGCAGCAGCAGTTGTGACCCTAGCACTGAGTTCTGCTTCTAGCAGCTAGTTCATGAGGTAAAAAACACAAAAATGTCTCAGGATAATGTCATTACTGCAAAACACAAACAAACATGACAAGTTAAGCCAAACAAAACAGTGAACTAAAAAGAGACTTTTCAAACATGAAATATGAAAAAAAACATGCTTCAAAGACATTTTATTATGTAAATGTGTGTTCTACATGGTAACCTTTTACAATGCCAGGGCTTGGATTATGGAGTCCTAAAATGTGGAGACCAAATGACCAAAACAAAGAACTTATGTACTCACCATAATGTTGCACTTCATTTGTCTTCAACCTGTTGGAATACAGATCCATATCGGATCAGAGCCAGCAATGACTTCTAGCATCAGCTCCGAGCTCCAGACTCCTCCCCTTACCCATAATACACCTCCACTGCCTTCCATCCCCAGATCAAGTTTACTGAAACTATACTTATAACCCGACCTGATAACATACTTGTGACCTATACTGCAGCGCGTAGGCTGAATATGCGCCAAAGGTCCGGGGGAAGACGGCTGAAGACAAATGAAATACAACTCCTCAGATGGAACGTTATGGTGAGTACATAACTTCCTTATCTGAAGTAGTTTACTTCATTTGGTCTTCAACCTGTGGGACAGAGTCCCCAGCTACTAAACCCCTGGGAGGCCTACATGGAAGGATATTCCAGAGCACTGCGGAGCCAAAGGAGGCTCTACTTCTAGATGTCAAATCCAATTTGTAACAGGAAATAAATGTGTGAGATGAGGACCAAGTAGCTGCACAGTAAATGTCATCCAAACTAGACCAGAAAGCTGCAGATGTAGCCATGGACCTAGTTGAATGAGCTTTAACCTGACCTGGAGGAGGCATGCCTTTGTCCTTATAGACCTGCAGGATGCATGAAGAAATCCACCTAGCTATAGTGACCTTGGAAATAGGCTTGCCCAAAAAGGGTCTACAGAATGGAACAAACAATTGATCAGACTTATGAAAATGTTTTGTCCTGTGTAAGTAGAATCGTAATTGTCTGTGAACATCCAACATGTGTAGTTTGTATTCCATCCTGTTGGCGAAATTGGGAAAGAACACAGGCAAATTTATAGTCTGACTGACATTGACTGGAGATGCCACCTTAGGGAGAAAAGATGGGTTAGTTCGAAGGGAAACTTTCTTTATGGAAAATCATGTACGGGTATTTTATGGACGAGGCCTGTAATTCCGAAACCCTTCTAGCAGAGGTAATAGTGACAACAAATGCGGTTTTCCACAATAGAAATTTTAGATCTGCAGTAGCAGCAGGCTCGAAAGGCAGGGCAACCAGAGCATGGAAAACCATAGTAAGGTCCCACGGGGGGGAACAGGATCTTGGACCGGAAGGTGTAGCAAAAAAGTGCCTTTAATAAAGGCCTTACACAGTCTAGAAGATGCCAAGGATGCAGAATTCTCACCCACATGAAAATGAGAATTGGCAGCCAAATGAACTCTGACAGTAGAAGAACTAGTACCCTGTCGGTACATATCAGCTAGAAAATCAAGAATGGCAGAAATAGGAGCCGTGAAAGGGTCTAAACTCCTCTGAGAGGCCCAGAAAGAAAAACTTTTCCACTTGCTGCGATAAACCTTTCTGGTTGAAGACTTATGAGCAGCCACCAAAATAGACTTAACTGAGGAAAGTCTAGGAGTCCTAGCAATTATGGGAACTGGTGCAGCCAAGCCGTGGGTTTCAGGCTGTCGAGACTCAGATGAGGCACCCCCAATGGGTGCGAGATCAGATCCTGAATGGGATCTAGGATCCTTGGGGGAGCCAGAAGATGAAACCAAAGAAAGGGGAACCAAACCTGGCAAGGCCAGAATGGGGCAATGAGGATCACCTTGCTCCCCAGTCGACAAGCTTTCTGCAGAAACTTCGGGATGAAAGGAACTGGCGGGTAAGCATACAGAAGACTGGGAGGCCAATGAACTAGAGTGTCTCTGGGGGACTCCCCCGGCAGGGGGTTCAGAGCGAAAAACCTGCTGCACTTCACGTTGGAAGGAGATGCGAAGAGATCGCAACAAGGTTGACCCCACTCGCTGAAGATCTGTTCTGCTACTGATAGATTCAGAGACCACTTGTAAGGCATCAGAATGGTCCGACTTAGCCTGTCCGCTAGAATGTTGGACCGTCCCAGAATGTGTGTTGCGGTGAGAAAGCGAACGGTGGAGATCGCCTATTCCCACACTCTCATGACCTCATGACAAAGGGGATAAGATCTGGTCCCTCCCTGTTTGTTGATATACCACACTACTGACATGTTGTCTGATTGAATGTCAATTGTCCTCAGAGAAAGAAAGGCATGAAAGGCCTGCAACACTAGAAGAAACACCCTCATCTCTAGGAGATTGATGTGCAAGCTGGACTGTCCTGCTCGAACAATGCCCCCCCGAAGTGGGAGGCATCCGTGGTCACTGTTTGGGCCGGGGCTGGAACAAAGGGTCGTCCCTCCAAAATGTCCGGAGAGCTCATCCACCATATGAGGGACGACCGGCACACTTGATTTAGGTGGATAGGATAGGTTAGTGGTAAATCCAACAGGAACCACTAAACCACTAGAGTCCACTGAAGAAACTGCATGTGCAGTCGAGCACATGGAAGAAGAGTTATGGTCGCCGACATCAAGCCTAGGGCCCTCAACACTGATTCCGCTGTCGGGAGGTGAGAACAGTAAATTAGGGAGACATGCATCCTGAGGCTTTGAACTCTCTCCGAAGTCAGGAACATTTTGCCCTGGAGTGTGTCTATCCTGGCACCAATGGAGTCTATCACCTGTACAGACTCTAGTAGAGATTTGGATGTGTTGATTGTGATACCCAAACTCAAGGCCAGTGTCAGAAAGTAGTCCCTGGTTTGGGAAAGTAGATGCCTGGTGGGAGCAGTGAGGAGCCAATCGTCCAGGTACGGATAGACCTGAATCCCCTGAAGCCACAGGTGAGCCGCTACAACCATCACTTTGGTAAATACCCTGGGGGCTGTGGTGAGACCAATGGGTAGGGCTTGAAATTGATAATGATTGGCCCCTAGTCGGAAGCGGAGAAACCTCCTGGACCTTCTGTGCATTTTTATGTGATAGTAAGCATCCTGGAGATCTAACAAGCACATCCAGTCGCTCTCTTGCAGGTACGGCATGATGGACTGTAGTGTGACCATCCGGAACTTTTCTTTGGCAACTGACAGGTTCAGGGTAGAGAGAGGTCCAGAATGGGCCTTAAGTCCCCCGTTTTCTTTGGCAACAAAAAGAACCTGGAGTAGAAGCCCGATGTGGATTGATCTGGGGGGACGGTTTCAATGGCTCATTTTCCTAGCAGCCTGAAAATTTCCTGTGCTGCTGCCTCCTCTGCATGGGTGGAACGTCTGGGAGGTGTTTTGGAGATATGGGGGAACCCAAAAGGGGGTAGAATATCCTCTGGATATGATTTGAGGCACCCAACGGTCTGTTGTTATGGACTCCCATGCCGCTGGGTGCAAGGACATTCATTCCCCGACTGCCTCCAGAGTAGAGCAGCCGGGCAACCCCTCACAGTTGCTGCCCGGGTCTGTCCGAGAATGGTTCTCGAGACCCGAAGTTTCACGGACCCCCTTGGCCTCTGGGCCAGCGTCCATACTGTCCCCCTCTGCCTCTAAGGGAAGAAGAGCCTTGAGTATACAGGGAATACTGAGACGTCCGGAACCACACCTTCTTTTGCCCACTCTGGTTCTGGGAAAAGGACCTTTGAGGGTTAGAGAAGCGGATCCAGACGGCAGACAGTGTCTTCCAGTCCTTCTCACTCTAGACTAGTGTCAACTTGACTGTCTTACTGAAAAGAATCGAGCCGTCATAAGGGGCATTGGCAAAGGATGCCTTAAAGGGATCGGTAAATTGGCACAACCTGAGCCAGGCGTTACGCCGGACCCAGCCACCCTAGCCGCTCCTTCCATCGCATGAGAGAGGAGTTGCATGGATGTATTTGATACTGCTCTCAGAGTGGCCATTTTCGTGGCGAATGAAGCCTTGTCCTCCTGCAACATAGACTTGGGTGGAGACTCATCCAGCTCCTTCACTAGGTCGCATTGGAGTTTCATGACATGGGCCAAGTAGTTCAGTGCCCTTATTGAAAAGGTAGCTTAAGCAAACACCCGCTTCCCTAGGTGGTCCATCATTCGTGACTCTCAGTCAGGAAAGTGGACCGAGGAACTTTCCTGAGATAGTTTCCTCTTTGTGGCTGCTGCTACCACCATGGCGTCCAATGGGGAGTCCTTGTTCCACGAAGGCCCGTCAATAGGGGGACTTAAAACCTTACTGGGGTGCTTGGGGATTGGCTCCACAGTATCTGGTTCCTTCCACGCCCGCAAGGTGATCAAATCCACTAAAGGATCTGTGAGAGGGGACACCCAAGACGTAGACGGGCCCATGCCGAAAGCCTTCAGAAACAAAGACTCATCAGAGGAGGGCTTGGGGGCAGACCAACCTCCCCGCTGGTGCAGGATCTTCATGATGTCTCCAAAGGAGACATCGTCGGGAGGTGATCTTGGGGAGCCCTCCCCATCATCTAAATCTGTGTCCTCGGTGAAGGACCCAGGGAGTCCAAGTGCCTCCTCTTGCACGTATGCTTGCGAAGCACATCTCCCGTGGGGCTCTCCAAGAAGCACTCGCAAGACATCTGTTCCTCTGGGGGAACCGTTTGGGGCTCTTCGGGCACAGGCTGTCCCTCTGGTAAGACAATGGGTACCGTAGAGAGAACCGAGGGGGTCTGAGCGGAGTCCGAGGGGCGGTCAGGGGCCTCGATCTGGTAGAGAGGACCCATTCTACCACATCGAATGCAGAAGGAGGGCGGACCTCCTGGGAAGCTAACAAGGAGGCCGGTCTCCCCGGATCAGATGTGAGAATCGGAGCCGGACCCAAAGTGGCTGGAGCTCCGAGGGAGGGAACCTGGCCCAACAAAGTCGGAGCCAATGGAAAAGGTTCCACTCCCTCAGATCTGACACCCAGGCTTTGGCTCTGAGAGCGGCTCAGATCCAAACTAGTCGGATCCGAGATGCTCCAGGCAGTTGTCGGCGTCAAAGAAGCAAGGACCGTCGGCGCCGACCCCCTGATCAAGGCCAACCTTGGATCAGAGAACTCCAAAGCCGAAGGTCGGATCAGGGAAGGAGAAATGGGCTTAAAAAAGGGAAGCAAGCTCACCCCTCCTGAGGGAAGAGGGGCTGGCAAGACCCCCATCTGGATCTGTGTACGGATAAAGCACCTCATCATCTTATTCAGATCCATGTCTGATAAACGGGTCGACCGTGACGAGGCCACGGACTCTGACCTGTCTGGTCGGGGACCCAAGGCCCGGGAGACTGAACGTGCCTCCTCCGGCTCCAGGGAGAACCTCGAAGACCGGAGGCAAGGGGAGTCATGGATCCGTGCAGACTTGCTCAGGGACAAGAGGTCCGGGGACCTCTTCCTCTTTTCGTCTTCGACTCTCTCCTGCTCTCTACCTCTCCTCTGCTCTGCTACCACAGGCTTAGATGCAAGAGTTTGAGTCCCAGCCTGGGAGGGAGGGGAAGCCAGAGGAAGAGAAGTGGGAGAGGCAGTCACAGCAGCCACTGTGATTGAAGCTGAAGATGGGGAAGGAGGTTCAGTGGCAGGCAGAAGACCTTTGAGGGCCAACTTGGCCTTTCTATCCTTCAAAGCTCAGGGATTGAACCCCGCACAAACGGAACAATCCACATTAACGTGGGCCACACCTAATCACTACACACACACACACACACACACACACACACACACACACACACACACACACACACACACACACACACACAGTGTGGCCATCCACTGGGGATAGCTTACTGCCACACTCTGTGCAGCACTTAAAGATAAGCTTTTCAGCCATACTATAAGGAAAGAAGCCTTAAGAAAGAAACAGACAGACAAAACTTTCTTTCTTTAGGCTAATAACACACTCACCACACTGGACTGACTAAGGGGGGGGGGGGGCACCACAGACAAACTACTCTAAACTAACTCGACTACAAACCTACACTTGATGCCAAAGTGTTTGGAGGGGATAAAGGGTACCTATACTAACCTGAAATGGCTAAAAGTAACAAATTTTAGAGAAACTTACAGTCAGAATCACCCTGTTAGCTGGAGCTCTAGATACACAATGTTTTACAAATCGTGGCAAACGAGATCTGGGGATGGAAGGCAGTGGAGGTGTATTATGGGTAAGGGGAGACGTCTGGAGCTCGGAGCTGATGCTAGTAATCTTTGCCGGCCCGGATCTGTATTCCCACAGGTTGAAGACCAAATGAAGTAAACTACTTCAGATTAATGATTTACAAATATTAAATCTATGATGTCTGTTTCTCGGACTATTGCTTTTTCTAAGAGGTAGGGTGATCTCAGAGTTAGTATACTTAGAAGTTCATGGGTAAGCTTGCCCCCCCCCCACACAGACACATCAGAGGGTGCAAGGAGGCTGGTTACCCCCTGCAAATAGAAGTTGAAATGATAAAAGCAATATTCACCTTTACCCTATTTTTTGGTCTTTTTTCTTTCAGCCGTTCGAGTCTCTGCAGATGGAGTCTTGGCAATTCAATGAGAGCTGTTCTATACCCTAATCTCCTACAAAGAGTGGAAATGGCAGACAATACATTAAGGGGCTGGCTAAATTGTCTGCATATTATTTTTAAGGATATGTTCAATAAAGTTTTTAAATGTCTTCAGACAGTTCCTGTTGTTAATTTGGCCTTGTATGTAATCAAAGCTAGTTAACAGTTGACATCTTTCCTAAAAATTACAATTCATACCAGTGAAATCACTGTCAGTAATAAGCTAAACCAAAGTCAGAATGTGGTATTTCCTGGACTGCACTGAAACACATTTTAAAAGATTACCTAAGCGGGCATAAAAAGAATGAACTTTTGTGGGTTAACAATCCATATAATGTGGAAAAAGTGCAATTACTAAAAATTAAAAAACTAGCATTTCCTTTAAATTCAACAAGGACATTCTTAAGCTTTTTACGTTACACCAGAAATCAAATGTTTTTAACTGGTTACAGGATTGAAAGGGTGATTGTGATTTACATGGTGGATTACTTTAATATCGACTCATCTCTACATATCTGTAGCACGTTACTATACTGCCATGCACTGAGGAAATGACAACTTTACAGGGAAAGCAATAACAAAAACAGCAAATCAGATCTATATTGAGATCTTGGGCATTGAGGGCTTTATCAAACTAGTATCTTTGTTTGCTTCAGAGCAATTTATATATGTCAGGTCCTTATGTTTTATTAAAACAGCTCAGATTTCCTAAGGTAAGCAAAGAGAGCTCAAATATTTTATCAACCAGATTAAGGAAGGCAGGTCTAAATTTTCAGTTCTTAGCAGTACATATAGTTGTGCAGAAAAGCCGACACACCGAGAATCAAGATTAGAAACAGTAGACTGTAAATGAAATAACCCAGTTTTTAAACAGATGGCAAAATATGCTTCTGAACAAAACAGTGTAACTGGCTTGCAATACATTGTTCAATGGTAAGAATTTCTTCCCCTGTCCTAATGACCTCACCTGGGTTTGAGGTGCTGAAGACGCTGCTTAAGCTGGCTGCAGCGACACACTGCAGGGAAATCCAAACTGCACAATCTCCGAGCACCACATGATGTAAACATTGCAATCAGGATGGAAAACTGGGTTTGCACAAGGCCCCTCAAGCAAAAGTCCTTAATAGTCAACTACAACTGCTGAAACATTTTAAATTTGACCTCTCTCACCATTTTCTTAGAGTTCATTTTTACATGATGGACCAAGTGGACCTCTGACTCTTATTATAAACAACCATTTCAGGAAAAGTACAATTGTGTAAAATCTTACCATAACATTAGATGTCCTTCTTTTCAGCATTGCAGTACTCATTATGTGAAGCATCTCCTGACAAGGACAGCCCAACGTCCGATCAGTATACCAAAGCCTTTAGAGTTTATAGGCGTCACACATCACACTGACGCTCCCTGCGTAGGGCATAAAGGTTAAGTATGGACGTAAACACCTCCAAAATGAAAAGCCCCAGGAGGAACAGAATGTCCCTAGGGATCAGGAGTGACGTGCATCCCGAAGGAGGAAAAAGAATCAAATCTTTGGTTAGGAAAGCAAGAAGAATGGAAGAGAGCAGAAGGCTGAGGCAGGAGGGAGCAAATACTGCAACAGTGAAGAGAAGGACATCTACTGCTATGGTAATATTTTGCACAACTGTGCAACGTCCTTCCATATCAATGTTGCAGTATTCCTTAGGTAAGGGAGAGTACACAAACTCAACAGGAAACCTGAGAGAAGGAAGGCAATGAAGAGAACTCTAGAAACCCATGCAGGATAGCCCTGGTGAAACCAGCTCTTGCTCTAGAAACAACATCCAATTTGTAATGCTTAGTGAAGGTATGGACAGAAGTTCAAGTGGCAGCCTTCCAGGATGGAATTGGTATCTAGTCCTTCAAAAAAGGCACCAGAAGAAGCAACAGCCCTAGCAGAATGAGCCTTTACAGAACAGGAAAGACATTCACCATGAAAGGGATAACAAAAAGAAATGGCTTTAGAAATCCAGGAAAAGATAGTTTTAGAAACTGCCAAACCAAAGAGCTGGGATGAAAGGAAACAAAATGTTGCTTAGCTGAATAGCCTTAGTCTTACTCAAATAATATCTGAGCTGCCTATGCAAATCCAATGTTTGCAGTACCTTCTCACTAGCAGGCTGAGAGAAGGAAGAAAGAAGGTCAAATTAAAAGACTGATTAAGGGCCAAGTCATTGACCACCTTGGTCATAAAAGAAGGATTAGTACGAAGAGGCACCCTATCCCTGTGAAAAACTAAAAAGGAGAGAAGCCATAAGAGCCTGAAGCTCAGATACTCTCTTAGCTGAAGTAAGGGCCAAAAGAAGTATCAGTCTTCCAAGCACAATGTTGCAAGGAAGCTGAAGCAGCAGGCTCAATGAGAGCCACAGTCAATTCTTCAAGAACAAAACTGAGGTCCCAGGAAGGTGGAATGGGCTTTCTGAGAGGTCTGATATGAAGAACGCCTGTAAGAAACTGTTTGACCTGAAAACTAGAGGCCAAAGGAGGAGTCAAAGGTGGATAGGCAAAAGAGAAAAGTAATAAGAATTAATGTTTCCACTACAAAATTCTTGTATCATGAGGGTAAAACGGCTTCTTGGAAGGTCTGAAAAGCAATATCCATATTAGAAATGGGCTTCTGTTGAAAGTCCAAAGATAGATATATATATATATATATATATATATATATATATATATATATATATACTGCTTTCTCCAAGTAAGGAGAAGCAGCTATCTCAGTGGAGGTGTTTATGTGGCCTGCGGTTTTGTTTATGAGTAAAGGTAAATGGGAGCAACAGATGGACCAGCACATGGGCACAGACATGGAAGTACTGCAGGTGTTGTACTACACCCATGGTGATGAAGTAGGAATCAATATACTATTAACCATTCAATCTGTAGCTTCACATGTGGTCACAAGCTGTGGGTAGTGACCAAAAGGATAAGATCATAGATACAAGTGTCATAAACAAGGTTCCTCTGCAGGGTTCTGGTCTCACTTGCCATTATAAAGTGAGGAGGTCAGCAACCTGGCAGGAACTTGGAGTAGAAATACTGCCTTTACAGACTGAAAGGAGTCAGCTGGTGGATTGGACCACTAGTGAGAAAAATACATGGCCACCTCTTGTGGGAGATGAATCAAGCACAGTCCAGAAGAGTGGGACCCAAGGCACACCCAAGAGATACTAGACAGATTATAGCTCTAAACTGACATGTAAACCCCCGGGGATCCTCCAGAATCAGCTGGAGACTGTTGTTGGGGATAGACAAATCTAGACTGTCCTGCTAAGTCTACTATCACTTCAACTCTCACAAAAGGTAAAAAGTTTAGAAAATGCGTGGGGAAAAGAAACAAGGGCATCACAAACATAAACTTTAGTTTTCGGTGACTCAGATAAGTAAAACAAGATTTTTAGCTTTTGGAAATGGCAAAAAAAAGGAGTATTGCTTACAGGGTTATATCTTCAGAATGAGGCAACACAGGTCAGAAGAACCATCCTTATGATTACAGAAAAGCAGAAACAGTAGGGGCAGGAATCACACAGACTACAACACTGTTCCTTTTTTGAACGCATTATTGAGGCAGTGAAGCTTTGATCACTCATAAGCAACCTCTGCAACTCCTGCTACCACTACACTGCTTTTGTTACTAGAGACATCAGTGACTTTAGAAAACAAAGCAGGAATGCACAGAATAAACAGTTAAGGTACCTGCGTGTACTGTGCGAAAAATTCATGAAGCGGAGGCAAGGTCATGACAATAAAAAAAATATATAGCACTTGGAGCTTCTGAATAGCAGCATATGGTCAAGAGAACAGAGAACACTAATGAAGGTATAACATACACCATTAGCTTTTCACAGCAATCCTGGACTAGAAAAACTAATCCTAATGATAATGCACATGTTCTGAAGAAATTCCTTCCTGTCTCATGAAAGTTTCTTGTGACAAGGACTACTTTCAGGACTGCTTAAATGAAGACATTATTTTGACAAGCAGTGTGTTTACATTTTTTCTAAGGAATACTTTGACAGAGCACAGAAAGATCAACACTCACCACCATATTTCAGATGGGAAAATCAAAACCAGACTTTCAGCAAAGAAGACAAGAACACACAAGTTTCTTTTGTATGTAGCAAAGATGGCAAAACAGTTGCAAAAAGATATGATACTGACAGCAGTCCAACAGAAAAGCAACACTTACAATGTTCTTAAAAGTTATAAGGTGACTGCATTTACAAAACTTCAGACGGGATGAGACAAAACAGTAAGCATGCATGTAGTTGAAGAGATTATGGGTCAGTGGCATAAGTGTTCAAATTAAAACCCTTTAAAGTTCTACATCAAAATACACTTGCTAAAAGGAATGCCAGTTCTGTGGTGCTGCGCATGGTGCCCCGACTGCATCCCTGGTAAGGGTTTTGAAGAAAGCGCTTGCAGCTCAAAAATACTTCTTGCAGAGGTTAGGGCCACCAAAAATAAGGTTTCCATGACAGGTACTTCAAATCAGCTCTAGCAGCAGGTTTGAAAGGATATCTTATCAAGGACTATAAGACAAATGTAATGTTCCAAGGTGGAATTGATCTTGGAGAGGGGGACGTAGCAGGAAGGTAACCCTAAGAAAGACTTTAGATATCCTGGGAGAAGCTACAGGGGTGTGTCCTATGTGAAAGCCAGAAATAGCCTCCATTTGTACCCTAATAGTAGAATAACTTGTTTGCCTTTGAAAAAGATGAGCCACAAAATCCAAACCTGCAGGAAGAGGAGCTGAAATGGTGTCAAGGTAATTTTTTCTGATGCCCAAATAGAAAATCTTTTCCAATTGCCTTTGTATATCTAAGTAGTAGAAGGTTTATGAGAGGAAAACAAAACGTGAACAATGGAAGAAGAAAGCCTGGACTGTCGAACCATCATCGGCACTGGAGAAACCATGTGGTCAGTTCGACTGTCAGTATGTCTGGGTGAGGCTCTTCGGACAGCTGAGCTAGAAGATCTGGGTCCAAGCCCAGGTTACAAGGTGAGTGAATTAGATGACACCAGAGGAAGGGGAAACCACAACTGTTGAGGCCAATGAGGATCTATAAGGTTGACAGAAACTCTCAGCGCCATTGTCTTCTGTAGAAACATTGTGACGACAGGATAAGAGAAAGGTGTAAAGGAGTCTTGGGGGCCAAGAGTGCATGACAGCATCCTTGGTTGACTCCCCCTCACTGGAGATCACAACAAAGAACTTGTTGCATTCCGTATTTATGGGAGAGGCAAACAGGTCACAGCATGGATGCCCCCAAAGGCTGAATATTTGCTCTGCTGCAAGAGGACTGAAGGACTACGTATGAGGGAGTAGAATGGTTCTGCTCAACCAGTCTGCCAGGATGTTGGTTTTCCCCACGATGTGCACTGCTAGCAGAAAGTGACATGACGATATCAGCCACTGCCAAACTCCCATGGCCTCTCAACACAATAGGTAAGATTTGGTTCCTCTCTGCTTGTTGATATACCAAACGACAGACGTATTGTCTGTCTGAATGGAGATGACATCCAAGAAAGAACGTCCTGAAATGCCTGCAGTACTGAGAGTACTGCACTCTTCTTCAAGATACTGATATGTAGACAGGCCTATTGGGGAGACAATGTGCCCTTGACTGCCCTTCCTAAATAATGCCCTCCTCCATAAAACTACATCTCTCTTGAAGTAGAGGGGTAGTCGACCACCAGTGAATGTATTGTCTGCAAATGACTAAGAATGATCAGATGATTCACTGATTGATGCCTGATGGACCATTGTACTAAAAGTGTCCGTTGAACTACTCTCATGTAAAACCTGGTTAGAGGGACCAGTTGGAGGCAGACACAGAACCTAGAAGGCAGAGAACCAACTTAGCCAGTGGTTTCTTTTGAGCTAGAAGTTGTTGAGCTTGTGAATGTAGAGACAGGATGCAAGACTGAGGAAGCTTCACAGTGAGCACTGCTGTCTTTTGATGAGCTCTGATAAATTCCAGGGACTGAGTTGGCTGAAGCTGGGACTTCTGAAGATTCACTGTGATTCCAAGATTGATACACAAATAGAGCAAGCAATCCCTTGCAAGAAAGAGTAGATCCTTGGATGGGTCTGTAATGAGTCAGTCATCCAGATAAGGAAACACCTAGAATCCCTACAGAAGTAGGTATACTGCCATACACTTGGTGAGATCAAAGGGCAGAGCTTTGAAATGGTAGTGACCGGTTCCCAGCCAGAAGAAAAGACACTTTCTGGATTTCCTGTCCATTTTGATGTGGTACTATGCATCCTGGAGATCTATCAAGCCACACCCAGTCATTCTTCAACAGAGGAAGGAATAACTGAGCCATGACCCATCTGGAGCTTGGTTCAAACTAAAAATCTGTTTAATCGACTTGGATCCAAAACTGGTCTTAGGTCCCCACTTTTCTATGGCACTAAAAAGTATCTTGAGTACGTTCTGGATGGAACTCTTGGATGACTTAATTTTGAATAATCTACTCCATTTCAGAACATGCAAATTCCCTTTGTGGGGGTGGAACATCAGGAATTTTCTTCTGAGGCGGGGGAGGACAGTGGAAAGAGATAAAATAGCTTGTAGCTGTTATTCTTTGTACCCACTTGTCTTAGGTGATGGATGTCCAGGTAGTGGGATGCAGAGACAAGCCCCCACCCCTCCCAACTGTCTCCAGAGTTGGGCAGCACTGCAACCTTTCAGAACCACTGAAAGGGCTTCTCTAAGACTAGACCTCTGAAGCCCTGTTAATAAGGACCAATTCTGCCTCTTGGGCAACGTCCACTGTTTGAGTTTCCCTCAGTGTCACAGGGAACTCTTGTCTCCAGAAGTATCTGATGAAACTTCCTGAGATTTTCTGAACAATATTCTCTTCCTCACCTTCTGATGCCTGGAGAAAGTCTGCTGGGGAGTTGAGAATTTGAGCTCTATGGCAAACAGAGCTTTACCATACTCTTCACTACTGGAGATGGTTTCTTTAACTTTCAGACCAAGAAGGTCTGATCCATCATACTAAGCACTAATAGAGGACATCTTGAAGTGCTCAGTGAAACCACAAAGCTGCATTCAGGCATACCTCCTGATGGAAATACCTGAGTCAGCTGCTCTAGACACCCCTTCTGTGGCATTAGATATGAAACACACAGAAGCATTGGAAAGGGATAGGAGTATAGCCACATGGTGATCAAGGGCTTTCTTCTTCATAGACAAGATCTCTGGGAGAGAACTGAAAACCTCCTTAACCAAATCTCTATACAGAGATGCAAAATGTGCCAAATAATTGAGCACCCTTATCAAAAAGGTAGATTAAGCATAAACATGCTTCCCAAACCTGGTCAAGGCTCAAGATTTCCTATTTGGTGGATGAACTGAGGACCTCTCCCTCACAAGCTCCTTTTTGGTGGCTCCCGCTACCACCATGGAACCCACTGCTCGGTCCATGCTCCAATGTGGATGATCTTTTGGGGCCACCAAATAACTGCCTGGCTTCTTAGGGATAGGCTCAACTGGATCAGGCTCCTTCCATGGCTGGGATGAAGTAAGGTCTACCTTCTCATGTGCAATATGGAACCACCACCCATGACATAGATGGGCCAGAGTCAAAAGCCTTGAGGAAGACTAATTCCTCTGAAGAAGATGTCTGGTAAGACCAAACCCTTTCTGCCTAAGTAGTTCCAGGATCTCTTCAAATGAGATGTCCTCAAGGGGGATCTGGGGCAATCTTCTCCATCAAAATCAGTATCAGTGGTAGGTGACTCTTCTGAAGAGTACAAGTGTCTCCTTTTACACTTCTGTTTCCTTGGTGCCCCAACTGCGGATTATTCAGGACTTAGAAACCAAAATAGTCTCAAGTGGGAGAATGGATTCAAAGCTATCAGTAACTGGTTGCCCCAACAGGACTAGATGTTCAGGCTGCAGACCCTTGTAGATACCATAGGGGAGGGTTGAATACAACTAAGGGAAGGATCTTGTTCTTGGCATGGAGATCACCCAATCAAATGTCTCAAAAGCCAACCCCATAGCAGATCCAGGGAACTTCTCCTTTGTATCCAGAATCCTAGCTCAGCCCTGGATGCTGTTCAGCTTGGATCCTAGGAAGTCACCAGAGATGACCTGTCAAGTGTCGAGGTTCCTAGAGGAAGGAACGGATCCCAAGAATTTGTAACCAAACCTAAACTCTTGGAATAAACACAGATTACGTCTCTGGGAGGTGGAGGGCTCTGAACTCAACAAAAACTGACCAGAGTCGATGACACGAAGCCTAGCTCTGAGACAAATCATCTCTGGATTAAAGTAGGTTCAGGGGCTCTGATCCCAGAGTCAGATCAGAGAAGGAGCAACTAGTTGGTGTTGAGGGGAGTAATCTCTACTAGATCCACCGGTGGTTGGCAGTACCCCCAAATGGATCTGGATCCATAAGAAAACTGCATCATTCTGTCCATGTCTTCTTCAGTGAGACTCCTAGAAGATCTAACTGACTTTGAAGATGCTGAAGATGGGAATCTAGAATGATGGAACTGATCCTGGAGGACAGGGGGATCTACGCCTCAGAGACACCAGTTTAAGAGTGAACTGAGTGGGAGGTACCACAGGATTTATCACTAATGCATCCAAGGGAAATGTTTAGCCTCTTTTGGAACTGGTGCAGAAGGTGGCACTGGATCCAGAGAACTATTTTCTTGAAAGTTTATGTTGTTCCACTTTCTCCTTCTGTTTAACTGCTGGAGAAGCAGAATAAGGGGAAGAAGCCACTGATCTTACAGAAGAGGGCCAAGAAGGGGAAGAAGTTTTAGTACTCAAAGTAGGAGGAATCAGACGCTTATGAATGAGTTTGTTTCTCCTCTCCACCAGCTTCTAGTCCAAAAGGCCTCACTGATGCTACAAGTTATGTCAAGATGAGCTGGACCCAAGCAGATGCTCCTATAATGCGCATCAGTATTAGGTAATATGAGCAGCCCACACATTTTTTGAAACCTAATGGCTTCTCAAATATACTGAGGACAAGAAATGTCAGCACATAGTAGCAGACAAAAAAAAGCAGAAAAAAAAAGATGGTTAAATCCCAATAAAAATTGTTATCACCAGAAAAGAGTTCAACAAGGAAAAACACTACAACACTAAAAAAGATCAAACTAAATGGTACTCTATAGAGGTTCTTTTTTTTTTGGGGGGGGGGACAGAAGAGAAACAAGTTGAGAAAAATATAATTTACATATATGCATGTGTGTACACACATATTTTTTTGAGAGAGAGACATATACACACGTGACAGTACACATATATATATGTTTACTATCAAAAAGACAAAAATCACTTACGTGATCGGTGATTTCCACAACAAATAACATTGACTCATACATATTAATTAGGTTGCATGGTCAATGCAACAAAGTCGACAATTTCTGTCGATCATACTTTGTAAAACCCCCATTTACATCCATGCTGTGAGTCCCTGCCCTGTGTATGTCTTTCTAAACGGACGTACACATGTCGACATTCCGACTTGTCGTTCCTACCATGTTCGAGGAGGAGGCTGTCGTGCATGTCAATGTCGACCTTTTGACTGTAACCCATATATATATATATATATATATATATATATATACACACACACACACACACATACCTAACAGAAGAAAAAGGTTTATCTGAAAAATGTTTGACTCCAAATCCAAAAAAAAGGCCTGCAGCACCAGAGAACCAATCAGCTGTTGAAGAATGGCAAACAAGATCTGGGGTAGTTCCTGTGAAGCAGGGGAATTATGGCTAGGGGAAGGAGCCTGAGCATTGGATCCTAAGCTTTGAAGAGGCCAAAGATGGATCCAATGTTGAACCCAACAACCATATGTAAAGGAATGTATGGAAAGACAACATCAGATCAAACTATATACAGGTAGAATACATGGCATGCAGATAATAAAACAGTAATGTAACAGAAGATCACTATATACAAGTAAAATATGCTGAAAACAATAACTGTAAAAATGAAATACACAATATATAATTTATACAATAAGTGCAAATTCAATCCCTATGCAGATACTGAAATGCACTAATATATACCATCTTAAAACACATGGCTTTTTTGTGAGGTGTTCTTAATTGTTTTTTTAAGGTTTCCAAAGTTTGCAACTTTCTTACTTCATTTGTAAGGTGGTTCTACATTTCATGCCCTGTCCTGGAAAAGGCTTTTTCTTCCATAACTGTTTTGAAATGATGGTTTCACCTTGACTGTTTTTGAGTGTGTGGGATTTCTGGTTAATTGGAACCTTAACTTTCAGAGATGGGTAACAACTTACATTTATTATTTTGAATAGTAAAGTTCCTAAAAGAAAGGTAGTCCTGCTTGGACTAGAAGTCATTTGAGGCTCTTTAGCAGATCACAATGGTGCGTAATGCATCAGCCAATAACAAAAATCTGCATATTGTGTTTACAACTACATGCACACTTTCAGTATTGTACAAACAGTGAAGAGCTAAAATGGGAGGCCATACTTTAGTTTTGTGAGAAGTACATATTTGCTATACCTGTATGGGCAATAAGAGCAAGGATGTAAGAAATCCTGTAACATGTTTTAGTTACTATATAAATTTGCTAGTTACATTGTCTGAATGAGTTGTGAATGTTAAGCAAGGATCCAGAGTGAGACTTGGGTACAAAAATGTAGCTAGGGCAGGTGCAAGGGAGAGCCACCCCTGACACACACACTGCTGGGGGGCACAACTGGGAGAGTGCAGGACAGAAGCCCTGCAGTGTGGTATGAGTTGGGGCACACTTTAAGAAAAGGACATTTTTAATTTTTATTTATTTATTTTGCCCCTCAACTTAGAGTCAAACAGAACAGAAAAAGGACCTGAATTGTTCCTACATTCGGAAGCAACAGCCAAGATTAGAATGGACCTTTTTTTCTGAAAGCTGAGGGACAGAGACCAAAAAAAATAGATCTAGGATCATCAGCCAGATGGGTAAGTGAGTGCCAGATAAGGGAATGGCACTAGGTGTTAGATGAGCCAGGTACTCGTATTCAGTGATGTTTGTGTTGTCAAAAATAACATAACATTAATTTTTTTGGAGAAGAGTTAATTAGTAGTCTGCTTCTAGAAAACCACAAGCAGGGATTAGTGAAGGATTCTGAGAAGTGATTGGAGAAAGTTTCCTTGCAAATTTGCTTGCAATGTGATTTCTCATTCCCTCCAGTAGAGCTCTTTTAACTGTGTACCTTTAACTCCTAGTGGGCGTGGCTTCAGCATTTAAAAGTTGAAGTTATCATCTTACATTTTTAACAAATACCCATTGACAGAGGTCATATATCAATACAATTGTGTTTGCTATCATGTATGCTTCAAGATAAAATTTTCCAGTACCTTGTATGTAACATGGTTTTGGAATTATTAATGCAAATATGAACAGGCAATATTTGACGCCTAGAGGGTGTAACTGCAGAAACGCCTGGAGACGCCACTCGGCTGTAATGAGTTCAGCAATTTATCATCTGCATACATGGTACCATCAGCATAGGGTAGGGTAGAAGTAAGGTCTTTAATAGAGAAAGACAACAGAAGAGGACCTAGAACAGAGCCTTGGGTAGCTCCAACAGAGGATCACTTTTTTCTGAAAAAGCATGATTAGCATTAACTTGAAAGGCTTGAAACCATTTGATTGTGCTGTCCCTAAAATTAAACTTCATCATCAGGATGAGCAGTATATTACAGTTTTCAGTCTCAAATGCTCTGGTAACGTCTACAAACAAACCCGTGATAAAATGAGGCCTTCACCGGTATTACGGTAAAATGTATCTATAGCAGCCATTAAGGCTGTTTTAGTGCTAAAGACACAACAAAGGCTCAAATAACTGCATGTACATTTTTCAATAAGACTTTTACTATAGACCCATAAATTGGAAAAAGTGCTTGATTTCAGTGGGAGAGGGTACTTTTGGAAGAACAACAATGATAAACGATATTCCAGATGTGAGCGGCAAAGTAATTTTTTCAGCCAAGTTTCTAAGAAAAAGGGACTGAAGTGTACAGTACTTGACAGATGAGGAGTTTATGTTTTATTAACAGAGATTTCCTTTCTTTGACAGAAATTTGGAAAATGCCATGGAATATTCATCCACTGTGAATAGCTATGAGGCAGTATCATTAGCTGGGACATGTATAGTAGTAGAGGAAGGAGAAACTGTATCAGTTAATTACTGTACTGCACAGGTTATACTTTTACTCACAGGGTGTTTCATTAGTAGTTAAAGCAGGATTGCTAACATGCCCTATCAGCTTTATTTTTTTCCAGAAAGATTTAGGCTTGCTAGAGAGGGCAACTTATTTTTGTCTCAAGAACATAGGTTTTAGTGCTGTGATGAGTACCCTAGTTAGCTTTTTATGGGCAGGGTGACCCAAATGCAACTTGTCATTGGGTTTGCTTCTAGGCTTTCCGTGTATCGTCTCTGATTCATTACATTTTAGTACATGTTGTAATCCACAGACACAGATGAGCCGTGAGTCTTCTGTGTGTGACGGAACGGAGATACTCCAGCACTGTTTCTAGGACATAGCTGAAGAATGAAAGAACAAGGGTGAGGCCTGACAGAGATTATAAAGGGGACCAGTCTATATCACTGAGGTGAGCATCAAGGACAATTAAAGTTGTGGGAATGATTTACCAATAGTAATTTGAGGAGGAGGTTATATTATTCTGAAGGAATTCAATATCATTGAGTTTTAGAGCATTACCTTTTCTCTCAGGTATAGCAATCTCAGAGTTAGTATATGTAAGTGGTAGGGGTTGTAGTTTTATTAGTACCCCCTGAAAAAAAAACTTTAAAAGACAACTGTAAATTTTGACATTCATTGTTCTATAGTAATTTCATACTTTTTCCGAATTCCAGGACTTGCAATTAAATATCTCACAATTCCAGCAAGGAGCCTTAAATCAGATTTTATGATGACCAGAAAGATATAGTTACAGTTAATATGAAACAATTTAATATACTAGAAAAAATGCAACCCATGATGCTGTTTTACACTACTTCCAGAAGCCTTTTCTCATAGTCATCACGGTCAGATGTATTTCAGACCCAAAATTCACACGTTGCAAAATCCAGTTATGGAACGCCCTCAAAATAACTTCAGTAACTGTTTAAATTTTTTTTTCCAGTGTAAAACTTGCTAAACTTACAAATTCTTTGTGAGGAAAGTTTAAAATTCCGCTCCATATTTTTTTTGTATATTCTGCATCTTTCATATTTTGCTATGTTATACCAAAGTAGTCAGTGCTAGGACCAGTGCTATTTTCTCTGTTACATTATGACTTAAATCAAGATCTTTCCTCATTAAACTGTACTTTGTAAGCAGATGGCATCCTGTTATTGAACGCAGACAGCTCTTTTACTTCTCTACATCAAAAACTGACCTATGGCAAGAGACGTACAGTTACTTAAGCCGCACTATGGAATTGCCATTACAGCCCTCCACTCCAGCACCAATTCTTACCTTTTCAGGACCACAATAAATAAGATATGCAGGTTATACCCACATCATTGTGCATTAGTACAAAAATCGCATTGACTACTACTTAGTGCCACCATTCTAATTGCCACCACTATGTTCAAGGGACACCCAATGATATCAGGGCTATCCATTAAGGAGCCAATGTATTCCCAAAGAAACAATAAAGACTCACGCTCACTGAATCATTACCCATTTGGAGGGAAAACTGGAGTGACAGCATTTTCTATGCTTGGTTCAGCATATTAGAATAGGCCTCTACCTTACATTTACATTCAATAAACCTTGGAAGGAATCAAGAAGACCACATTAAAAAAATACCCATTTAAGAAAAATAATGCAAGAGTCTGAGGGGTAGCTGGCAATGTTTTATTTTTATTTTATTTTACATTTGTTGACCGGGCTAGTCTGGCTGGATACATGTCCATTTTCAGCAGAGGCCCGAGGAGAAAAGCTCCACTAAATACTAAGTACATTACATAGAAGAATCATTACTCTTAAGAAATAGCAAAAATTGGAAGTCAAAAAACCATACAGAGGGAAAGAAAATTTTAAAGAGAAACAAGTTTACCATATGCAGTTCATTTACTGTATGCAGTTCATTACATATTAGCATTACATATCAGTAATTACTTATTAGTAATTATACATAAATTATGCATAGTTAGATTAGAACAGTTAAAAGAGGGGAAAAAGAGACAGGTAGAGATAAGAAGTGTGTAAGAGAAAAGGTTAGTCAGGTGTACTGCAGGAACAAAGCCAATGGTTTAGGTAGTAAAGTTTGATTTTCTGTTTGAATTGAGGCAGGGATGTAGTCAAGGTTATGTCACTAGGTAAGAGATTCCAACTTCTTCCTATAGTGTTAGTGAATAGAGAACCACCTGCTGTATTGTTTACCTTTATAGATTTTGTCATGAGTTTACTAGAGGAGCGAAGTGAGTTGAGATTGTTGTAAGGGATTAGAAGTTGAGAGAGTATAGGGGTGTTGTCAGGAAGGTGTAATATGTTGTGGGCTATAGTGAGTTGAGGGATTATTAGGTAGTTTTGAAATTCGAGCCAGCCAAGTTGTTTTAGGTTTGTACAATGGTGGGTCCTAAAGGGGTTACCAGTGGCGAAGCGAGCTATGTTGTTATAACAAGTTGCAAGTTTATTGAGATTGTTTTTCTTAAGGTTTGTATAAATGGGGGAAGCATATAGGAGAGTAGATAGGAGATGAGATTGTGCAATTTTGGTTCTAGTTGCTGGGGTTAGAAAAGGTTTGATGCGATATAGGGATCCAATTTTCCTGTTAACAATCTTTATGGTGTTGTTAATGTGCTGATCGAAGGAAAGATTATTGTCAATGGTTATCCCTAAGAGTTTAGTGGTTGGTTCAGGTGAGATGATAGTGCCATTATTTGAAGAAATGGTAAAGTTTAAAGGGGGGACCGAGTGGTGGGGGAGAAGAGGAGGAGTTTAGTTTTTTTGGCATTTAGTAGGAGAAACCGTTTAGAAAACCAATTTTCTACTGTGTTAAAGGTCTTTTGGGTCAATGAGGTCAGTTCAGTAGAGGAAGGGGCTGTGCAGATAAGGGTAGAATCATCAGCATATTGTATGCAGGTAGCTTGTGGGATAGCAGTCTGAAGGTCGTTAATAAAGAGGGAGAACAGGAGTGGACCCAGAATGGAGCCCTGGGGAACTCCGATGGAAATAGGCAAGAGTGAAGAGATATGGTTTTCCCATATTACTGCTTGTTGTCTGTTGCTAAGATAGGATTTAAACCAATTAGTTGCTAGTTTATCACAAGGAGAGATTCAAGAATGTGAATTAAGAGTGAGTGGTTGACCATGTCGAAAGCTTTAGAGAGATCAATGAAAAGAGCGGAAGAGAGAGTGTTGTTGTTTCGATTTTTGTTGATAGTATCTACAAAGGATAGAAGGGCAGAGGTGGTACTATGGTGGGGTCTGAAACCATGCTGGCAGTTTGCTATTATGCTGTGAAGAGAGAGATAGTGTACAAGTTGTTGATGAATACATTTTTCCATGATCTTTGCTAGGGGTGAGAGAAGGGCAATTGGTCTAAAGTTGGAAAGGTCAAGGGAGTTACCTCCTTTATGCAGTGGGATAATATAGGATACTTTCCAGATATCAGGGATGATTCCTTCTTGGATAGTTCTGTTGATAAGTAAGGATATAGGATATGCAATTTCTTTGGCAGCTTTCTGAAGGAACAGAGAAGGGAGCTTGTCAGCAGAAGGGGTACAGGGTTTCAGTTTTTGAATGAGTTTATAGATGAAAGAGGTAGATATAGGTTTTAGAGAGAAGTTAAAAGAGGAGGTAGTTATGGTAGTTGGTATATGAGAGTTGTTAGGGTTCATTTGTTTGGCTAAGGATTGAATAGTTTCAGAGAAAAAAGAGTTGAAGACATTAGCAGTCTGGAGAGGGGTTTCTGGGTCAGCATTTAGAGGGAAAGAGTTTTAGCAGTCCCTGGGGAGAGAAGTCTATTTACTGAGGACCAGAACTGTTTGGAGTTGTTAATATGAGTTTCCTGAAGTTTACAGTAGAAGTTTTTCTTGTCAGAGATTATTGATTTTTTTGCAAGGTTTCTAAGCTGGCGGAAATTAACTAAATCAGGGTTTTGTCTATCACATCTCCATTTTGTCCACGCTTTGTTTCTAGCATGCATAAGTTTTTTAGTATTGGAGGTCAGCCATGGGGCAGGTTTGGTCTTAATTCTAATAGAGCGCTCAGGAGCATGTGTATCAAGTATGGATAAGAATGTAGTATTAAAAAATAATACTGCTTCCTCCAGGGGAAGTGATTTTAAACAATTCCATTTACATGCTCTCAGATCAGCTTTAAAGAGGTCTATGTTAAAATGCTTTTGAGATCGAATTAGTCTTGTATTTGGGAGGTTAACATATCCTGATTTTAGTCTAGTAATGTAGGTTAGGAGTGGTCGCTGATGTCATCTGGCAAAGTACCTACTTTATATTGTTTGTTAACTTTATTTGTGAGTATCCAGTCTAGTATACTCTCTTTCTTACTGGGCTTATTGACTCTTGTAGTTGAGGTAATAGTTTGTGAGAAACCATGTAGGTTAATATGAGAGGAGGGATTGTCATTATTAATAGAGTTCCAGTCTATGTTAACGTCGCCAAGAATTATGGTTTCTTGGGGGTAGGTGGTAGAAACCCAACTTAGAAAGTCTTCTAATATTGGGATGTTATTACCTGGGGGAAGATACAAACAAATAATGTAAATAGATTTTTTGGTATTAAGTTGGAGTTTAATAATGATAGCTTCTGTTTTGCTATTTTGGTTTGGGCATGCTGGTTGAGTAGTGATGTTAAGTTGATTTTTGAAAAGTATTGTTTTGGCATAACACTTGACAGAAACAGGAAAACTGCACAACACTGACCAGAAAAAAAAGCCATTAAAACTTTATGACACTGTAAAACTGATTGCCAACTATCTTAGGTAACTCTGTCATGTAACAAGTACAGACTTGATTTGTGTGGCAGCCATCTTATTATTTACCCTACCCTCTAAAAAAGTACTGAATATGATTTTTTCTTCCCTAATGTATTGTTAAGTGAGTCTACTCCTGAGTTACCTTAACTAACTTAGTGAATAACTTTTTAAGTGAACTGTTCTGCATGGGCTCCATAGTGAATCCAGATCAGGGCTGAAAAAGGTCTGATGATCATCCTACCAACCTGGTGAACAAACAGTTCAATAAAATAAAGAAGCAAATAAAACTGGCATCCAAAATAACACAGATTACCATGCAAAATGTACTGCTACAGTTTTCCTTCCCTGTAAAACTGACTTGTACTATTTTCAAACTGTTTTAACTTGTTAAAAAGAACAACAAATGCACCACCATAGTTTGTTTAACATAAATGCACTTACTGGGGACAAGGAGGAAGTGAAAGGCTCTGACACTAGAGTGTTGAGGGGGCTGGGGAGCTAGGTTAGAAACACTATTCTGTGGGGTCTTAACTGTGGAGCCTATTCATGGATGTCAATGGTAAAATTGCACTTTTGAAGCCAGGCTACATTTAGTAAGTTGGTTACTGATTCACATTTGTGCTCTGTTCTTATAAATACTTAATTCTGTTTGCCTGCAGTGGTGCGACTAGACCTGCCCTACCACCCCTGTAGCCATCAGATCAGAAGTTTTTTTTTTTAGATTTACATTTAGTGGTGGGAGGTAGAGCAGATCACAGCACTGTAGTTTCTGTCAGCCATTTACCTTTTACAGGTACAAGACCTTTAATAATATCTCACTAGATCATTTGCGTAGTGGGACTAACCCAGTCCAAAAAAACCGCAAAAAATTCAACAGTTTTTAAAAATATATACCCTAAAAAGAGCTGTGTTCTGTAACATTTCTGTCATTTCTAATTTACACACACACACACACACACACACACACACACTCACACACACACACACACACACACACGCAAAAATGTACTCATACCATGTTGATAAGGCCTGGAACTCCTTACCTGTATCCATCAGGTCAATACCATCCCTCTAATCCTTTTTTAAAGCCTTTCTGAAAGACTTCCTAGCCAAAATCTGTCTCTGTTCTTGCTCAACACCAGGATAAACTATATATACCTAAATGTGAAGAAGTACCTATTCACACCTTACATCTCCTGTCTTTAATCATTTCCTTACTTCTATCAATTTCTCTCCCCTGGCATTCTCTTTAAATATAACACAAGCCTTCATTCCTGCTTTTATTATAGTAACTTAGCATTGTCGCCTCAGAGTAAGACGTTGTCCTGTTCGATTCTCAGCTAGAGCGTCTTCTGTGTGTGGAGACATGCGTGAATGGGTGTACCTTCGTTGAAGGTTGTGCATCAGGGCTGGCAACTCGGCACTTAAAAATACACTGCCAATCATTAGCTGACCGGAGTTCTGCTGTGGCGACCCCTAACTGGGAAAAGCCGAAAGACACAACAACCTATGATTTTTCTATAAACTGGCTAAAATTTCTCTAAATATTAAATAATTATCCCATAATGTGTACCTATTCTTAACCATTGTTTTCATATTATATCTAATTTGGTATAATTAATTATCGAAACTGTAGATCTTTTTGTATTATTTTTCAAGACTGTAAAATTATTGTTATTAAAATGTTTTGTTAATATTTCTGAGCTTTTCTCCCGGGGCTTCCATTGAAAATCGGCTTCTACCCAGTCTGACTTACCCATTAATCAAATGCCAACAAATAAATCTCAAGACCGGAATCCCGAGACCAGATAACCAAAAGACGAGAAGACCGGAAGACCAGATGCGCAAATTTCAAAATCGCGAAGTACGGTGATGTCAGGAGGTTAGGTAAGTATCTATGTTTGGTTGTGTTGGTTAGGGGCTTTAGTGTGTGTTGCGACTGTGATGTGTGTGTGTGCAGGGAATGTAGGTGTGTGGTGGTGTTTTCGTGTGTTTGTCTGTATAGTGCAACCTTGGAGTTGGAATATTTAAATGGGGGGTGCAGGAGGGCTTGCCCCCCCTACTTTTATGTAGTGTAGGTTTGTGTTTTGGGTGACGGTGTGTGTATGTGTATGGTGTATGTTTAGTGTAGTGTTCGGTATTTCAAATTTTGCGCTTCTCGTCTTTCAGTTATCCGGCCTTGGGATTCCGGTTTTTGGTAAAGCAAGTATTCGGGATTTCGTAGTGATCACACACACACACACACACACACACACACACACACACACACACACACACACACACACACACAACTATGAGCAGGAAACAAACAGGCTTCTTTGGATGGGTTACCACAGACTGATTTAACAATCAAACTATGGAAACAATACAAGACAATGGACAAACATTTACTTTACTGTAGTTCTTACTAGAACAAAATACTTCTTCTGTACCTTACCTCAGACTCGTCTGTAGACTCTTCATTGGATTCCACCTCCTGTTAATTAACAAAATGAGAAAAAACAGATGTAATTTAAGAAAATCACTGAATATCAAGAATTTGTTGTGCATAGCTTTTATCTCTGTTGTTAACCTAGTCAGTTTACTACATATGCAAACCTGTTGCTAAGCACACTAACAAGTACCAAAGGTAGCAATAAATGTTTAACATGCCGACTCTTCATTTTCCTTACAAAACATTGGACAAGATGATCCAATATGTTCTGCAAACTAATCTGACAGC